>NC_056745.1:304660678-304738178 GCF_019279795.1 Protopterus annectens | reverse complement strand
GGTCACCTGTCCATGTGGCACAGGCAATAACTGTTTTAGTAACCAGTGACGTGTTCAGCTGTACACAAGATATGTCTCAGTCATGATGTCACCACAGTGTCATATCCAGTTGTGGAATAGGACTGCAGTCCATCCTCATGCTGACACATGTACACCTACAACACAAATGGATAACATTATAGGGACCGCAATCAACCAGTGTTACTAACAGCTATAATGCATCATTGCTGAATGGCTACACTACCTGCCATCTATGCATTACACTTTACTCCTTACAACATGTTACACTGCAGTACTGTGGTATACTGTAGTACAGTCACCGTGTGCATCAGAACCATATTAGCCTGTCCCTGCATTGATGGTATGGATGACAGGAATGTGGCACAGGTATTATCATACGCACTGGGTGTGATGTTGGTTTGCCAGAGGCCGAGAGTGGGCCACACATTTGACACCATGTGTGTGGGTGAGGGGTTGACTATGGTGAGCTGGGCATGGTGATGTGGTGTGTGTAGGTATGGGGTTGCTCTAGGTATGTTTGCATAGTGTGTGGGTATGTATGCACACAGTTCTGCCATGTGGCTGCCCTACACAGGAGTTTATGGACAGCTTCAGATCATACCTGGCAGGGGTGTGCAGTTCACTGCTTCTGGCCATGGACACATGGACTGCACCTGCCATGTGTTCCATGGGCATGTCCAGGTATAGTCCTCGATGTGCCACTCTCACCTGATGATGACAAATGTACGCTGGTACCAGGTCCCTCCTGGGATTGGGCAGGACCACATTATCATGGCCTTCTATGGTGTGGTGTGGACAGCAGCCCCCCTGCAGTGCCAGGGCTTTTTCTGCCACTACAGGAGCCCCTTGGTGTCCTAGCATGTCCCATGTTTACTACCAGCTCTTGGCATTGCTGGCCTATGTCCATGCAGCTGTTGCCGCACTCCCACCACACATTCAAGCACAGTAAGACAACAGTCAATGAGGGCCATCATATTACCAGACCATCTATCCATGAACTGAGTTAATCCATGGATGGCACCAGCCAGTTCACTGGCATTGTCATTTGCAGATGTGAGAGCAGCCCTCTGCAGCCTCGGGCCATGTCTGTGGTAACATTCTATACATGCCTACACCACCCTGACAGCCTGAAACATGAATATGCTGGTACCAGCTATGTCGCCTCTGCAAGGGGCATGATGTCCAGCAGCCCTACCACAAGCACCCTGAGACATCTGCCTATGTTGTGCCCTGCCAGACATCCAGCTATGCCTGCTGTGACCAGACACAGTAGGCATGGTTACCACATTTTCCTGTGCCCTGCCACTGAATGCCAGCTGTCCCTCTGATATGGCCTCTGGTGATGGGATGTGTATAGGCACTGAAACTGTGTGTGGGTTTGGGGTGGCTAAAAGGGGGATGTCTCATGCTGGTGCAGTGTCAGCCCCTGACAACCCCACCTGTGCCTCAACATCACTATCATCATCTTCGGTGTCTGTATGGGCACCAATGTCAGACTGCATGCAGGATTGACCTTGACCCACCTCGCCACCTGTGGGGGGAAAACAATAAATGTGCTTTAAAACCTGTACACACACACACACACACACACACACACACACACACACACACACACACACACACACACACACACACACACACACACACACACACACACACACACACCTCCGTAATACCTACCTGTCCATGGCTTTACAGACAGTCCCACGTATATGTCCATGTGGTACCCTATCCTGCATCACACTTAGCATACACACATTGATATAACTCATTAACAAATCAGTCCTCTAAATATCTACACAAGCAGTCATAACACAAGGCCTGTTGCTAATTTACCTGCCTGACCTGTGTGTAGTGATTTTACATTGCCTCACTGCTGTCATTCAGTATGCACCCTCTGTATGTCTGGACATGATGAGCATGACCCCTATATGTGTGGGCTACTATGTTGTATCCATAATATCATGCACTGGTGTATCATGTGTATGTAGTGCTCAGCACATGCCACATGTGCTGCTCCTTCAGCCTATCATGTGACAACTGTAATATTTGGATACACTCCCTGGTGCTGACTAGTACTTTCCTAATGCATCTGTAGTGCTGCATACAAGTGTTGTAGGTGACCTCTCGGCTGAATGCAATATTAATGGTGTACCCAGTGTCTACCTTCCCTGTGGATGCCTGTTCCATGCTACAGACCATATTATAATATCAGCTATCCTGTGATTACACACATGACAGGTATTCCTGGTCTGTAATGTGGCAGTCCATGTACATGTACTGCATGATCCCAGATGGAGGTACTGCTGTATGAGCACCCCACAATCACACATGTGCATACATGGCTAGAAACACAAACACACACAGATGCACACAAGCATCCTACATGCATCAGCCTTCCTCCACCTCACTAGAATGACCCTACAGACAAACTGACTACACACCAGGATGCACTCACACATACAGGTGAGGTTGCACAATGAAAGTACACACAGGCCTCCTATTACTTCTCTGTCAACATGCACAACATATGGTACCTGACAGCATGCAGTGCAGCTATAGTCAATCCATGCTGGCAACAGTATACATGTGTGTGATGCATGTGCTGTGTCACTAGGTGAAGCCACTTCCCTTGGACACCACTGCGCCCATGTACATGGTATTTCTGTGCACCTGTTCTGCACACTGCCATGTACTGTGCATCACGCCTTTACAGGTGTATGGCCTATTGCTGAATGTGTACTACTGTGTCGGTTATGTCAGCTTTAATGCTCACAGCACCTATGTTTTCCAGCAACACATACCTGGTATGATATGTGGACAGATGTTATTTGTGAATGTCTGATGCATAGCTCTCAACATCAGCGGACCATGTATGACCAATCCAATACTATTACACTGACGACCATCATAGCATATCATGTCTATGGGGGGTGTACACACCTTTATTGATTTGATTCATCCATCCCTGATCTGCCATGGGACCACATCATGGCATATCTTAGCAGTACACGAGCCCGACATGTGACATATGTCCTGAACTTTCACATGCAGTGTCTATAGATTGTGTTAGGTGTGCAGCTGCAGACTGCAATTCATACACACCGCGTGGACATATTTGTGCACACCATTATCATGACAGTTTATCGTACCTCTTGTGTGTACTACAGCAGTCACTACTCCTGGCAGAGGTATACCAGTGTGGGCCATCTGCATTTGCCAGTGTATGTTCAGTCTGCCCTACACATGTCCCCCTATTCTGCATGATTGCAAGGTCTGCTCATGTGCACATCCCATGGTGTTCACACACTGATGTCACTATTGCTGTGGAGGTAGGGTTATGGCTGTCACAGGTCCTGAACTTGAGACCATGTGCAGATATTGGCATTCCTAGCATCCTTAGGATCCCTGCTGCAGTGCACTGGTGTGTCATACTGATACCCCCCCCTCCTTCAGCCTTTATATGCAGATGCATGACAAGTTAGCCCTACACATGTGTGCCACTTTGCAGTGTCCCATGCACTGAACACCACATGTTACAGCCTAGACCCAGATGATAATGTGGACTACTGCAATGCCTTATGCCATAGTGTATCTCTGCAGCAGTTGCCATTGTCCTGTAGGTATATACACTGGTGTTGCTCTGTATATGGGTGTTGTTCCGAACATGTCCCTTCTGTAGGCCATGTCTCCCACCATTATGTTATTCCCTGTGGACAAATTCCACAATGACAGGATGTTAGTTATAATGCAGGTGTCTGACATACCCTTCCAATACCCCATCATTGTCACCCCTGTGATGCCGTGCATTTCACAACACCAATAAGTGCACATATATAGCATGCATTCAGGGTAGGTGTGTTAGATGTGTGCATGGAATATACCATCGCCATTACATACCCAGTTTGTTGGCAAGCATCTACATAAACCTAACTCACCAGATACTGGCTGCTGCCTTGGTAGTATCCCTGAGGGACCTACATAAAAGGATGTGAGATGCAATGTCAGTGGCTACACCTGTGGCAGTGCTACAGGGTGGGTGCAGTATTACAATACATCCATGGTACATTTCCACAATAGTACCACATCTGGACATCTGTTTATCACTACAATGCAGCAACACAATATATCTATGACATGTCAGATATGCATGATCTACCTGTACCGATGTGGATGTATACACAACAGTTGTCTACTGATGTGCCCTGCATCCTTACCTGCACCCTTCTCGGCTGGTGTGTGGGTGCCACCCACCCCCACAAAGGTGTCCAGCAGTTGGTGGCTGGCCAGATGGGCAGATGCCACGAGGCTGGCCAAGAGTCTCTCCACACATGTCAGGTGGGATGGATGACATGCCCCCCTGTGGCAATGTGATTCCCCCTGAACTGCAGCAGCACGTTGATCGGCATCGTGAAGCAGGTCAGTACAATGATGCCAGACCTGCTCATAACTACGGTTGTGCAGTCCGACATCATTGATCCTATAGACTAGGTCATTCCAGAGGGTGATCCGCTCCTGCTGTTTATGGGCAGCCCTGCCAAACAGCACTGGGTAGTGCTGGATCAGGTGTGTGATAAGCACATCCTTCTCAGCTGTCAAATAGGTACGCAGGCATGCATGTGACATCTTTACTGAAAGACATAAAGATGGAAACAGGTCTAAGCAGCTCATACAGCAATGTTACCGCAGTTTGCAGCACACATCTCTGTCACCCCCAACCATATCAGCTTCAACAATTTGTACACACAACTCATTAGGTATGGCTACAGCTTACCTACCAGTGGGACAGATATTGTATTGTACCACACTTTCTGCTATGTGATTGTAGCCATGTTCCCTCTGTGAACACTATCATTGCTGGCCTGTTACAGACTATTCAAATGCATGCCATTGTAAGGGCCACTATGGTTCCATATATGCCTGTGGTATGACTGCTTTGTGGTTGCTGCACATCTGACATTCTGTGTTATTGGGGATATCTATGCATGTTGTTGGACATGTTCTGGAATTGTGTAGACTATTACTACCAACATATGTTCTGTAACAGTGACACAATAACATGTATATGTACTATTGCCCATCAGAACCACCTCTCCAAACCCATCTACCCATGATATCTGGCCACATCACATGTGTGTCCCAACCTGGGGCTTCCTCATGTACTGGTCCAGCATTACCATCAGGTGGAACCAACCCAGGGGTTGTTGTCCCCCCCGGGGGGCACACAGAGACATGTTCCTGTCCCCTGAGGTCAGGTCTAGGGTCTGTTCCATGCCAGGCTCCACAGACACATGTGGGGTGTGTTATATCACTCTGAGGTACCCAATACACATTCACATGGCTGACCTGCTCCTCCTGCTCAGTCTTCAGGTCAGACACCTTCAGGAGGTGGACTGCTGTTGTGAGTATCAGTGGGTGAGAGACTTATTCCCATTGTGCCCGTATTTGGGCCCATGGGGCATCCTCATCACAGACCACACACACCATCCAGGGTGTTTACCCACATGTGTCACATACCACCCCTGTAGACTGTCCTCTATAGCTGCCAACCCTGACCACCTCCACAACTATACCTGCCATACTTCCCCATATTCCCATTGCATACTTCACAGACGGGGGCAATGTGGTCCCAACAATGGACTAACATGTGACATACCCATCCATGTTGCACACACTATCAGATGTAGATATCGTGCGTATTGCTATGTGTGCTGGCGCCTCACACATAGCATGCATGACTGTGGTAGTAATATAGGGGATATGTATTTACATACATATATGTTTGTGTGTGTGTTTGTATATATGTAGATGTGCATATAGGTTTATATCTATATCTATGTGTAGATATATGTGAAGTTGCATATAAAGTCCACAATCTCACAACACCTTCCTGCACAGCTGCACTGTTCTGCCTTGTTACAACACAGACAGATACCACATATGGACATGGCCTGACATTAGGGGGGTATATGAAGGACCCAATTGCAGGTAACCCTATTACACACCTATGACATTCCTGCATGCTACCTTACACATTAACCTGTGTATCCTGCAAGTAGTGGGCTGTGGGTCAGACATATCCATCATAATGGCATTACTTCCACCACCAGCTATTGGCCACATAATATTCATACTTCCCATTACACAACACACACTATGATGGCTTACATTTTGTCAGTCAGTGCTGATCTGCACAGTTGATAGCTATGGCCCACTACCCACAGGGACAGACACTACTGTCCATAGCAGTTGTTCACTTGAACATTGCAATAACACCTGATAGCACATATAAATCATTCCACATCATCTATCCCATTATTATGGACCTATCCCATTATTATGGACCAGGTACTATATTTAGTTACATGCATATATGCTTCACATACCTGTTGTGGGAATGATATCAGTTCTGAATGGTTTGCTGGATGTTAAGCTGGTTTGTTCTTCCTTTGGCTTTTACTTTGCCTTTGCCTTAGGCTTTTTGTTTTTTAATTTTCTTTTTTTTTTCTTTCTTTCTTTCTTTCTTTCTTTCTTTCTTTCTTTCTTTCTCTCTTTCTCTTTCTCTTTCATTCTCTCTCCATCTCTCTCGGCCTCTCTTCAGTAAATGGATTGAGCTGCTTTGAATAGATTGCAGCATGGCTTTAGTAGGTGATGCACATAGGTTCATGGGTAGGTACTAGGCTATCTGCCCGAGGGCATTTATAAGCCTAGCCAGAGTGTGTCAGCTTTCGCTGCCCCATTGATTAATTAACTGAGTCTCTGTCAAGAAGAGCCAATGAAGTGATCCCAAGGGTGTATTTTCTGTTACCCATCCACTCGTCAAGGTTTCTCTTGAAGAGTGTTAGTGAGGGGCTCTGGCTAATGTTGTTAGGAATTTTGTTCCAAAGCATGGGGAGTCTCTGTGACAGGAATCTATCCCTCCAGCATGTTCTATTTATTGTTGTGGTGAGGTTTAGCTCACTAGAGCGAGTGGCTTGCAGTGACTTGGATTTCTTTAGGTGGAGCATGTCCATCAATTCTGAGTTGGACATTGCTTTGTAAGTCAGGCAGAGATCACCTCTGAGTAAGCGATATGCCATTGAGTACAGCCGGAGTTTTCCAGTGGGGCTGCATAGGACATATGTTTAAGGCCAGTAATCCTCTTGGTGAGGTACTTTTCTGGTCTTTCCAGCTGTTGGAAATGCCTTGTTGAGGTACATCCCAAATGGGGCATTGTACTCTATGAGGGGTCTGATGAGTGATGAGTAGAGGGGCACTATAACATCTTCATTTCTAGATGAGAACCCTTTAATAATTAGATGGGCTACATCGAAGGATTTCCTAACTACTTTGGCAATATGATTTTCAAAGGAGAGATTCACCATGGTTTCTTTTGGGGCAGGGGGTGAGGGTGGTATGTGGATATCTAGGGTGATGAGTTTCTGATCTGATCTGACCAATGAGGAATTTACCACAGGTGTGGAGCATTTGTCCCTCATGTTGATGATGACCAGGTCCAGTATATTTGTACCTCTTGTGGGGGTGTTAATAAGCTGGTCCAGTGCATTGGAGTCAATGTACTCCAGGAAGCGCTGAGCAAAGGTATTAGTACTTCTGAAGTTTTCCCAGTTGATATTTGAGTAGTTGAAATCACCCAGTATAAGGGTGTTCAGTTGGACTCTCATGTTTTCCAGTACCTCAAGGAAAGAAGAGTACATGCCACGGAGCTGTGAAGGTGATCTGTAGCAAGCTACAATCTGGAATGCAGTTTTGCCCATTGTCAGTTGCACTTGGATGATTTCCGAGGTATCATACTTTGCAACCAGTCTGGTGGTGTGGTTATCCTTGATGAATATGGATATGCCTCCTCCTTTGCAGCTGAAATGTGTGGTATGAGTTGTAACCTGAAATTGCTGGGGTGCTCTCTTGAGCCTTGAACCAGATCTCCATTACTGCACAAATACCATTGTTCTCCATGTTGAGGAGTGCCTCAAGAGAATGCATTTTGAGGTTTAAACTCCTAGCATTCAGCAGCATGACCCTCAGTTTTTTGTCACTAGTAATTGTTATGGTGGTGGATTTGTTTTTTGAGCCTTGCCTAAACAAAGCACTATCGGGGTGGCAAGAGCCTTTGCCAGTATCCTGAATCCCTGGGGTGCCAGGTGCAAGCCATCTCTGGTGAAGCATCGAGGCTTGTCAAGCATGTCATCCCAGGCACACAGGTACTGGATCCCCTTTGAATGACACAAAAAAACGTATCCAATTGTTGAAATTTATAATTTTTTCTTTGTACTGAGGTATCATTCTTGATGAGGGTAAGATGCTACTCAGGGCTAGGGTCATACCTGCCTTGATTACATAATCAGAGAGCTCCTCTATGTCTATTTTTATGTAGTCCAGGTCATTCACACTAACATGAACAATGACAGAGTCATATCTGTACTTGTGGAGTGACCTAAATGCGTGGGTAATGAGGTGGATTTGGCACCTGACTAGCAACTGACAGTGACCTTCTCCTTGTCCAGCCTGGTGATGGGGACATCGGTGTGCGTGACTATGGAGACACCTATTACAAGTGTGTCTGGAAAGGTGTTTTGCCTTAAGGGCTGTGGTTTTGTGACACACTGGTTTTGTTGGTTATGTGATGATTGCGGTGTGTTGGTGGGTGTAGGTTGCTTGAGTGTCTGCTTTGGAGGTCTCTGTTGTTGCCGCAGATTTTTATTTAGAGCCTCCAAATATGTCTTTATGTATCTATGTGTGGGGTTTGCAGTTGCATGTGTGGTGGGTCTATGTGCAGTAGGTGGAGAGTTGCAGGTTGCTACATTCTCCTCTTGACTGTCAATTCCAGTCGTGACTGGAGAGAGCTTTGCCTCAAGTCTCGCTATGTAAGTGCATCTCTCACAGATGTTTTTGTTGTGTGGTAGGAGGAGAGGGTTGTCTGTGTACATGAGGCAGTTGTGACATTGCCTCAGGATGCCCCAATTCATCAGGTGCACAGGAGAACACACTAGGAGCTGACTCTTGCACATGCCTGAATGGGTTAAGGAACTATTCTTATTTGCCTGGAAGGGGAGAGTAGCTTGACTGTTCCGTACAAACAACAGTTGCGGATCAAGTACAATAGTTTATTAGTGCTTCTGTCAGTTATTGAGCCACGTGCTAGTCTGAAAGCTGTAATTTCAGTGCAAAAACAGATGAATTGCCTATTACCAAGGGAAAAAGTTGAGAGCAGAGTCTGTGGAGCCGGGGATAGTTTAACCCTAGCTAACCACTGCTGCGCTATGCGCAAAACCGCAAAAATGCATTTTTTATATCAGAAAGATTAAAGAGATAGAAATTACCCCAAAATGGCCAATAAAACTACAGTTTTGAAACCACTGCTCCAAGGACAGGTAGGCTGTTCAGAGCTCCCCACTCTCACTGGTGAACAAAGAAATTTCCTTTTTGCCCATGTAAGGTATGGCCAAACATAGAAACTTAAACATAGTCTAGGTATCAGCAGGTATCTGAAACTGGACTTTTCTAGCTTAGTAAGGTGGGAAATAGCAAGTTTTTTTTTTTTCAAGAAAACAGTAGAAACAAATGCAAAAACACTTTTATAGTGCAGTAATGGCTGTCGCACTTGAGTGGGAAGCCAGTAACAGTTAAAAAATACAATTTACAACAAAAAATGACTTTTTTAAAGTGCAAGCACAAATAAATGCAATGTCAGTGTAAAATGAGAGTTCTGAGAAGCAATAAACGCCAGAAAAGGAGTGTTTAGGTGGAATTAGCAATAAGCAACAAGAAAATCAAAAAATGGTACTTAAACACTCCAAAGTCTCTCCTTTTGTCTCTCTGGTGTTGTAGGTCTCTGCAGGACACCTGGGCATGATCTGCTGAGCTTATACAAATGCAAAAACTGCGCAAATGCGTTTTTTATATCAGAAAGATTAAACAGATAGAAATTAGCCCAAAATAGCCAATAATACTACAGTTTTTGGCAGAAACCACTCCTCCCAGGACAGGTAGGCTGTTCAGAGCTCCCCACTCTCACTGGCAAACAAAGAAACTTTCTTTTTGCCCAAGTAAGGTATGGCCAAACAAAGAAGCTTAAACACAGTCTAGGTATCAGCAGGTATCTGAAACTCGACTTTTCTAGCTTAGTAAAGCAGGAAAATAGCAAGATTTCTTTTCATGAAATCAGTAGAAACAAATGCAAAATCACTTTTATAGTTCAGTAATGCCTGTCACACTTGAGTGGGAAGCCAGTAACAGTTAGAAAATACAATTTACAACAAAAAAATGACTTTTTTAAAGTGCAGGCATAAATAAATGCAATTTCACTGTAAAATGAGCATTCTGGGAAGCAATAAACACCAGAAAAGGAGTGTTTAGGCAGAAATAGCAATAAGCAACAAGAAAACCAAACAATGGTACTTAAACACTCCAATGTCTTTCCTTTTGTCTCTCTGGCATTGTAGGTCTCTGCAGAACACAAGGTCAGGATCTGCTGAGCTTATACAAATGCAAAAACTGCGCACATGCATTTTTTATATCAGAAAGATTAAAGAGATAGAAATGAGCCCAAAAATGGCCAATAAAACTACAGTTTCTGGACAAAAACCACTCCTCCAAGGACAGGTAGGCTATTCAGAGCTCCCCACTCTCACTGGTGAACAAAGAAACTTTTTTTGCCTAAATAAGGTATGGCCAAATACAGAGAATTAAAAGCACAGTCCAGGTATCAGCAGGTATCTGAAACTGGACTTTTCTTGCTTAGTAGGGCAGGAAAACAGCAAGATTTTTTTTGTTTTGTCATGTGGGCATGGTCCCTTTACCTTTCCTGTGTGATGGACATTCTTCCTGTGTGTGGGTATCAGTGTTGCAGACAGCAGATAGCATTACCTCTTACAGGAGAACCTGCTCAGGCCAGCTATGTATTTGTAGGAGGTTACAGAAATACAGACAGAGTGTGAGTAGAGTTGTGTTATGCTTTGTATAGTCCTGGTGTTACAGGGTTTGTGTGTACATACTAGTTTACCTTGGAATGCAGTCTGTCTGCATAGCTCTCAACTGTGGGCCTTTTTTCTTGATGGCCAGAGGTGTGCCTATTAAGTTTTGTCTGTCCACCACATAGGTCCTGTGTCAGATATTTCACTGGCAGTGTGTGTGTTGAGTTGTATCAGTGCATGGCTAGATCCATTGATGTTTCTAACCTCAATTCCCTGACTAAGGGTATGTTGCCTCTGTCCTTCACCTACATACCAAGCTTTGCATATATGACATGCTGTTCTGTAGTGGACTATGGGTATGTCATGCTGCCATTACTGCCATCAGTCCACTGCTATTGTATCCCCCACACATACGGTGGGGCTGACGCCATATATGTTTGGGCTTAACCTAGACAATACGTGTACCCTTATGCACTCCAGAGGTCAGTGTATGTAACTGTGGTATATGGTAATAAGAACAGCATGCAGGTACATTGATGGCACCATGACACCAATGTTGGAATAATAAAATATAGCACATATATGGGAACAATTAAAATATTTATCAAACAACAGGACATTATCAGAACATTGGAGTCAATACATAGCGGTTGGGCTGGGTATGTTGTTTATTGTTGAAGATATGGTGGGGGGGAGAGAAAGATGCCAATTAACACCTAGTATATTCCTGTAGTCCATATTACTTTCCTAGTCAGTGCTATCTGTACCTTGCAAGACTTACTACACTACCCTATAGCCGTAGTTTGGACAGTGATATGGCTGTCTTCATCGTTATACATGAACTGGTTTTACCTGCAGTATACACCTCTTACCTGGTATACCTGTGGAGGGAATGTATGTTAATACTAACTAACTGCTTCTACACATACTCCCAGATTCTGGGTTGATGTTGTGCACAGGGCTATCCAACTCTTTCTGCACAGACTCTGGCCATGTGATGACCACATGCAGGTGTACTGGGACATATCTAGAATATTGCTCTCTTCAACCTTTAGTGACTTGACACACACATATACATGCTTTCATACACAGTTATATTATGTAGCACAGTGTGGGTGACAGTGATCAGTGATACTTTATTATTCAGAGAAACTGCAACATTCACTACTCCCTACAATAACAGAGTAAACAGTACCAGTACAGGGTATAATGGTTTTTATTTCTCAGCACAGTGTTCATATCCAACGTACCTGTGGGAGCAATGTTTGTTAGCACTACCTGAATGTTGCCACACAAAGTTCCAGATTACACATTAGTATTATGCACATACATCTCACTCTGTGACTGTACACACTCTGGTCACAGCTTGACAAAATGGGGGTGTAGATAGGACATACTTGGCTTATTACTCTCCTAACAGTTTCGGGAGTTGCTGCAGTGACCGGTTTGTTCACATAGATGTTGGACAATCACTTGTATTCCCTGTTTGCTGGTTAAACATCTGGGATCATCCCACAGACTTACCAGGGGGACAGGGGGACATGCAGCAGATATGAGCCCATATACTGGACATTCTGGTCTCATCTGTACAATTGTGGGGTATGATTCTGTATGCAGCCTACTTCAACTCCCAGGATTCAGAGCATTGTGTCTGCTATATAGATATTGCTGTATATCTCCTATCTGCTTTTTGTCTTATTAATACCCTGTGCTTTTGCATTCTGACCTTGTATTACAACACTTTTATACAGATTTCCTAGACAGTTATATTTTGTAGGACAGTATGGGCGACAGTGATGCATAATACCTCATTAGTCATAGCAACTGCATCAATCACAATGCCATGCAATATCAATGTAAACAGTACCAGTACAGGGTATCATTCTTGTATTTCTGGGCACAGTGTTGGTATCTGACAGACCTGTGGGAGACATGTTTGTTAGCACTACCTGATTGTTACCACACACAGTACCAGATTCCACATTACTGTTATGCACATACATGTCACTCTTTTACTGTACACACTCTGGCCAAAGCTTGACAGCATGGGGGTGTAAATGGAACATACGTGGCTTCTTAGTCTCATAAGGTTTTGGGGAGTTGCTAGTGTGCCAGCTTTGTTCTCATAGATGTGTGTCAATCAGTTGTATTTTCTGTTTGCTGCCTATACATCTGGGATCATCTCACTGATTTCCCAGGGGGACAGGTTGACAGGAAACAGATATGGGCCACTTTACTGAACATTCTGGACATATCTGTACAGTTGTGGGGTATGATTCTATATGCAGACTATTACCACTGCCAGGATTCGAACCATGGCTGTGTGTGCTAAAAAAAAAACAACAGTTCACATCTCAGTTGCATGTGCTATTTGAGTTTTGTTGACTGATTTTTTTCCTGTTTTCTGTCTATGTGTTTCTCAGTTGTACTAAATGGCCTCTGGGGATTACACCAATCAAATACAGGCATTCCTACACATTCTATTTATGGTGCACAGTGTGGGTAACAGCGCTTATTACAATAGTACTATTACGTGATTGCAAATCTACATTGCCATATGATACCAGAGTATACACATGTAGTCCAGCAGTTAGACCTTTATTGTCAAGCTATTATGCTTTTATTTACATACATACTATATGAGTCTTTTCCTGCCATATTCTCTGGTGTATGCAGTACTTGCCTTAAACAATACAGGTTATATACAGGCAATTAATTTACTAATACTTTTAGATTCATTTCCTATGACAGTGCATGCAAGAGTATTACTAACCTGCCTCGCATCGCAACCTCTCCAGGCAACTGCCATGGGCCTCCTGGTTCACTGCCCACTCGATTGCAGCTGTGGAGGACATAAGAGGAATATTTAGCCATACCTATCCATAATATACATGAGGTGGCAATTATTAAACAGGTAGTGGCCTGATACACACAGCTGGAACATCCCCTGCCATTCCAGCCTCTTGGATCCACTGATTTAAGAGGTCCCTCTTCCACTGCTTCAGGTTGGCATAGTGATGCCTGACCTGCTCACCAGTTCATGGTATGCCAGTGGCTCTGGTGAGGTCATGGGTGAGATGGTCCCAGGCATCCGTCTTATACTGAGTGCCCTGGTACTGGCCCTGTAGCAGTCTCTGTTCATGGTCTTTGACAAGGAGTCCTACCATGACTCTGGACTCCTGGATGCACCAGCGCTGCACCTGAAAGTGCACACCCTCTCCCCTTCCTGACATAATGAATGCAAGGGAAGCTAAAACAAGTTATGAGATGTATTCCTGCCTTTTGGGTTTAAGTAGGGCTGACTTCCCACACTTTTTCATGATTGGCTGGTTTTGAAAAGGCTAAGCTATGGGCAAACCTGCTTACCCACATTTGGCATTCCTTAAAGGGATATAACACCAGGCACATTGAGTTAGATGCCCTGCACATTGCTTACACCTCCTAAGCTGGCCTGTGCAATGCTTAGCATTGCTTACATTTGACTTTGCATTATATTTCCTTTTTGGCATTGATTATTTTATTCATTACATCTTATATGTATGCCTGGTATCCATGATTCATGTGTACGTACACTTTATGGGGTCCTTGTGCTTTATTGGGGACTTCAACACTCTCTTACAATTACACCTCACATCTGGGCTTACTGCTGTACTCCAGTTCATATAATTATGTTATGTAGTGGGTTATGGAACATATGTCTGTATACTGATTTATTTCACTGGTTCAATTTGATTTTACTATAGTGAGGACTTGTTTGCTGATACCTCATTCTTCTGTACTTCTGTGATGGTTTGGTGGTTAACTACTGTGACTATAGTGTATGGGGTCCTGGGTTCAAGTTTTATTTTGTTGATGGGCAGAACAAGGGCCTTTGGATGCAGAGTGATTAAGGCACTTTTGAGCATTTGTAAGTGGGTTTGTGTGGGTTTGTGAGAGGGTAAGCAATGCTAACCTCTGGTTACATATGCTTACAGAGAGTTAGCTTCAATATTGCTTAACCTGTGTGCGTATTGCTTATCCCCATGCAAACAGGCTTAAACCTGCTTACTAGTGCTTATATATGCTTGCTGCTGCTTATTGGTGCTTATACCTGCTTACTAGTGCTTTATTCATTATCACACTGACACCTCACATGTGCATTTACTACAGTACTCCAGTTCATAAATATGTTATTTAGTGGGTTATGCAACAAAAATATTGGTCATAACGTGCTTTTCCAGGGAAAATGGATTGTGCTGCAGTGGGTATAGAACCTGGAATGCCTGCTCGAAAGGTGAATGCTCTGCCCACTACACTATTGTTATGTTGCTTCATTTGCATATATTTTCCTTGTTATCCTCTTCAGCCATTTAAGCTGCATTAACCGTAGCTAAGCATTGGGCACACCTGTGCACCTACAGTTAGTTTTAATTTGAGTTTTAAATAAAATAAAATGGTTTGTTCATTTTATTTCTGTATACTTGCTGTTGTAAATGGGGTGACTGTTGGTGGGGATATGCGGACACCTATGAGCAGTCTCACTCATTTCTTAGCCCTTTTAGCTGCTCTTCATTGTAGGGGCATGTATATTCTGAGAGCTCTGCTCTCAGACACACCCCCTGCAGTCTTACATGATCCATGTAAGATTAGGACCTCAGGCAGCGTGCCTCATTACTATGCAAGGCACGCTGCCGTCCTGCTCCTAACTAGCCACTTCCATGCTGGGCTAAGCTAGTCCTGAACAGAAGATTAATAAATCTGGGGGCTTATATTTATACCAGTAGATAAGGGAAATAATAATGCACTTTACCCAGTATGCCAAGATATGTTATGAACACCTTGATGACAATACAACTTATAGAAGAAGTTGCATGAAAGAGTATGAGGGAGCTATTGGAAAATATTTAGATCTGTTGAATAAAGGTGTAAGATTAGGTTATTTCTCCAGTGATGATGTGAAAAATAAATTTGATGTATTGGGGTGTGAAATTGCTAAATTCTATTGTCTGCCCAAGATTCATAAAAATATGTATAACCCTTCTGGGCGCCCAATTGTTTCAGCGTGCAAATATTTTTTTAACAAAATGGGTATTTTCTTACATAGTTTTTTGTTACCATATGTTATCAAACAATCTTCATTTATTAAAGATAGTTATGACTTTTTAGAAAAAATAAAATCTATTTCCTGGTCACAAGAAATGTACTGGTTAACTATCGATGTTAAAAGCTTATATACCAGTATTGAACATAAACATGGGCTTGAAGCTTTAAGAAGAACTTTAGGAGACAGTCCTTTAACATACTATATTATTGAGTTACTTGAATTTTGTTTGACTAACAACTTTTTTGAATTTGATGGCCATATATTTCATCAACTACAAGGTACGGCAATGGGGGCAGTTGTTGCCCCCATGTATGCCAATATTATGATGGGTCTGTTTGAAACAGACCATTTTTATGGTTTCATTTTTTTTCAGAAACATGTAACCCAGTACTATAGGTACATAGATGATTTAATTTTTTCTTTTTGTAGAGGGGGGCAAGACAAAGTTATTGGTTTTGTAGATGAACTTCAGAAGAATTCACTTTCTTTAAAACTTGATGATGTACAAGTAGGCAGATCAGTAACATTTTTGGATATCTGTCTAACGGGAAATAAATAGAAGAGTGAAATGTAAAATACATTGGTAATTTGTAGAGGGTATGCAGTTTCTGGATGCAGACAGTTGTCATCCACTCCATCTTTAAAAATCTGTACCCTATGGGGAATTTCTTCGTGTTAAGTGGCTTTGTAACAATGGTCCAGACCTCATGCAAGAACTTAATATAACAGATGAATTATTTGTTCAAAGGGGTTATTGTAAGCAAAATGCATATGCCTTATTGATCAAGGTTAAAGGGAGTCCTAGAAGGAAGACGGGTAGGTGACAAATCTGGCGACCTACTAATATAACTGATAATACAGTATCTAATTTAAGAAATATGTATGTAGTCACTACCTATGATGTTTTATCTAATGAGGTAAAAGGTATAGTTAAACATTATTGGAACTTCCTTTTAAAATTTAAAGAACTTTCTGAGGTAATATGTAAAATCCCCATGTTTTCATACTGCAAAGGGAAGAGTATTAAAGATATTTTAGAACATGCAAATTTTTCTACCCCTAGTTGTAGAATTAGTCAAACATTGAATGTAGTAGGTGCATTCCCTTGTGGGAAATGTATAATATGTAAATATGTATGTAAAATGTTTAACTATATTAATGGAATTCCCTTTAAGGCAAATTGTAAATTTTCATGTAACACAGAAGGGGTTATCTATGCTATATGGTGCCCCTGTGACATGTTTTATGTGGGTGAAAAAAAGAGGGCTTTTAAACATAGAGTCCAAGAACATGTTAGGAACATTACAAATGTCAAACCTGAGAGCCCTCTTGCAATGCATTTTGAGAAATATCATAATAAAAATCGAGAAGGTTTACAGTGTACCATATTGGAACATAATTGTGAGTAAGGATGTAATTTGGATGTTAAGAAAAAACTTTTGTATAAGGAAACTGTTTTTATTTTTGATGTATGGGACTTTAAGTCTAATGGGTATTAATGTAGAATGTAATTGGAAAGTTTTTCTTCGCCTAAATTGAGGTTAATTATGCAATTTGTGTCTAATTGGTTGTGCTATATATGTCTGAGTGCTTTTGAACTGGTTTATTCTCCTTTGAAGGCTCCATGCCGAGGCACTAGAGATTTTATTAAATATTTTCTACTTTGGATCCTGGTTTGTGTCATTTTTTCAGTTTGGCCAGAAGTGGTGGGTTTGTTCATTTGTTGTATCAGTTTACACAAAAGCTTTGTGCTTGATGCGCAGGATGCATAGCTACATTAGTGCCTAGTGTATCTGCATTTGTGTTGTTGAATTGATAATTATACCTTTTAGTAATATTTGCCTTGCCAGATTATACAGTGGATAGAATCATTATGTCAGTACTTTCTAGTGTATTCTCTTGTAAGGGTTGTGAAGTCAGGAACAGCAATGTGCTCCATTATTTTATAACATTTTTCTTTAACATTTTCACTACATACATATGGTGCACATCATAAGATATGCCACCACATTAAGATCTCAGGATTGTATGACAACACTGTAGTCAAGCTCATCAGAACAGGAATACAGCAAATGCTCCCTTTTGCATGAACCTCACGAGATATATTCAGCAGCAGGACAGATCACAGGGTTTTCTCATCAAGATATTGTAGGGCCTACTAATCATGACATGATGCATGTGGGTAGATTAAAAGATATGTCACTGCCATCTGTCTGGTAGCACATTAATTTGTAACTGTTATTCTAAGCCTATTACTTTGATTTAAGCACATAGGCTTCATGCCAGTTGTCCTACATTAAGAAGGTTTGTAGTCTACATTCTTGTGGGAGGAGACAGTAGACTATGCCCTTCTGAGCTGGGAATTGCTGGTTGAATGCTTATTGTGCCTTAATTATGGTTTAAGCACTTGGCCTCCAAACATACCTCTCAACCTCTTAGAGCAAAAAATATGGAAAAAGCCTTAATTGATGGGGGACAACTAGGGACCGATTTTAAATATTGCTCTTACAAACTTAGAATGTTGATAGACTATTAGGTTTTGCATTAGCATGAATTTTATGAAGGATGTGGAGTCTTAAACTCAAATATTTGTCATTATTCAATGACTTCAATCCTCAGCTATTTGCCAGAAAGGTACATATTTTAGGAGGAACACACCAAAAATATGAGACAAAAATCTGGACATTCTGTGAAAATATTTACAGTTGAGAGGTATGCCTCCAAACCAGTTATTTTACATTAGGAAGATTTGTGGTGTAGACTTTTGTGTCAGGCGAAGATAGCCTACACCATTCTAAACTGGGAATTACTGAGTGAAGGCTTATTGTGTCTGTTATTCTGAAAAGTATAATAGTTCTGGTTTAAGCACTTGTGTTGTATACCACTTATTTCACCCTAGGAAGGTTTGATGTCTACACTCTTGTTGGAGTTTTGTATTGAATTGCTGCTTTGTATAAACATTTTTTTCTGCTGTTGTGATTGAGATTTTCTGCAATTTAAATTTCTAGTACTTCTGCATTTTATAGCATAGGCTCATTACAGGCTTGCTGAATCTAGACTGGGTGGTATAATTTAAGCACTAAAACTGGCCCTCTTACATAAAGAAGCCCCCCCCCTCACCCCTGTAACAGAAGTATGCAGCCAAGAACCCATGTGAGTTGGGGATTGCTGGAATAAGGCTCACTCTTGACCTTTCACTTCATTTACTTTTTAAAAATTGTTTAACTTCACTTGTATTCCAGTGTCATGTTTGGCTGGGTTTGCACTCAGTTTAATGAAACTACTCAGAGCTTGCACTGTGGCCCTGCAAACAACTCAGTTGTGCATTATGAAACATTGACATGCTTTTCTACCCCTAGTCTTCCAAAGAATGGACACATTTTGTTAGTCTTACATCAAAACCTAGTCCATGTAGTCCACTCCCCACTAGTTACTACAGTATATACCTTCCATAATGGATGGACAGTTTCCTGCCATTTCTCCAGGTAGTCTGATTTACATGGGCATCCTGAGGCAACATAGCAATTGCATCATGTATACTTACAACTAATTACTGCTAAAAATAAGCTAATATAACATGCGAGAGCTGTATCTATACTATGAATTTGGAATCAATTCTCTCACATAACAGCAAACCAAATATCAAACATTTTGTCAGGATACACACTTCACCTCTTGCACATAACAAGTTCACAACACATAAACCCACATACATGGAGGTACTTGCTAGAAGCCTACCTAAAGATCAGAGACCTCCCAAGTGCAAACCTACTGCACACACTGCAGACCCAATAGAATCCACTACACATAATAATTCACACAACAGTGTCTCAGCCAATAAGCGCCTCAGGCAAAACATCTAAAAACAAATGTCTTGCTTATAAACAAATCCATAGTGAGAGACACACAGATGTCCCCTTCACCAGGCTGGATAAGTAGAAGGTCATGATCAGCTGCCTGTCAGGTGTCAGGGTCCATCAGATCATGCACACAGTCAAGTCTCTCAACAACAAGTACTGTTATGACTCTGTCATAGTCCGTGTTGCAGTGAATGACTGCGGACTTACCTCGCTGTACTACATGAAGAGAGACATGACTGATCTATCAGATTATCTGTCCTAGGCAGGTATGTCCATAGTCCTAAGCAGCATTCTACCTTTCACCCAAGATGATACCTCAATATAAACAAAACATGATTGACTTCAAGAATTTGCTTAGCTTCTGTTGTGAGTCCAGGGGGATCCAGTATCTGTCAACCTGGGAAGATATGGTCAAAAAACTATTCTGCTTTGACAGAGATGCTCTTCACCTCTAGTCTCTTGGCATTTGGTTACTGGCAAAGGTACTTGCATCTCCCATAGTGGCCTTTTTAGGCAATGTCAGAACAATTACATTTCTGATGTAAAAGAATCAACTAGAAACAAACTGAAGGTTATGTGGCTTAATGCAAGGACTGTAAATCAGAAACTGTACGCAATGGAAACAGTCTTTACCTTGAAAGATATCCATGTCTGTGCAGTCACATGGAGCTGTATCAAAGCCACAGAGAGCCCCTTGGCCTTGCAAGGCTACAGTGGCTTCCACATGGTCAGACATCAAAACAGGTGTGAAAGAAGCAAAGAAGGAGGAGGTGCGTACATCCTCATTAAAGACAAATACACCTCAAGACTGGTCAAACAGAATGACTCTGTAGTAGGTAAAACCCCTTTCAATATTATTGTTAGCTACAGGTCCCCCACCATGAACCACAAGTACCACTCTGCCTACTTTTACCTAATTGACTCACTCATTATAGAGCCAAACATCTTGGTCATGTGTGATTTCAACTATCCTTGCATCAAATGAAAGTCATGTATGAACACAAACACGCTCCCCCTAAGGTTTCTGGACTTTGTTAATACACATGCTCTGTAACAGATAGTCTGCACCCCCACAAGGGGCCCAAATGTCCTAAACTTAGTACTTATTAACATATGGGGTCTCTGCACTAATCCCTATGTGTTGCACCCCCCCCCACCACCGGTCAGGTTGGATTAGAATTCAGTCTCATTCAAATTCATGATCATACCTGACACCCCCTGAAGAGCAGAAACATTGAAACATTTCTCCAAAGAAAACTATAGCCATCTAATTGATGCCATACATAATTGCAAATCCTCTGTTGCCACTGTCAGCAATGACTGCTATACAAAGGTGTACAGAAATGGCCTGTATAAACACCTATACAAATGTACAGAGTCATCTGAACCTGAACAGTTCAAAAAAGGTCCTCACAGGAAAAACAATCCATCCTGGTGGGCATCAAGCATAAATAGGTTATGCAACAAGTGGAAGAAAGTAATGTCTAAGAACAAAAGGAAACTGACTCAGCAGTGGAAGGACACCCTCCACAGCCTGAACAAGCAAATTCGATATCTTGTAAAGTCCTCTAAAGCCAAATATGAAGCTAAACTAGCATACCTAGCTAAAGATAATCAGGAGGCATTCTTTAGCTACATCAGAAATATAAAAGTGAAGGGCCTGCTTTGTGCCGAACTAATATTAGATGGTACCACTCATACTCATCCTGAGGACATTAGCAACCTGCTGCCAGACAGTTTGGGAAAACATCACCCCCACCCATCCATACCAGACATAACCAAAGCATACCTGTCACCAGTCCTCTACCTAGTATCTCCAAAGAGCAGTTCATAACCGCACTTCCCATGGCCAAAAACAAGCATCTATGGGACCAGATAACACCTCAGGCTGCTTACTAAATGGTCTGAAACAGGGGGACCTAGCAGAACCAACTGGCGCTCTCTTCAACCACAATGTAAATACTGGCCTTGTCTCAGCACAGTAGAACACAGCAACAATAATTCCCTTGCACAAAAGGGATCCATCAACTGACCCCGTGAACTGTAGACCCCTACATCTAACCAGCTGTATCTGTAGGCCATGGAGAGAATAATCATGGACCTTATCAACAAAGACATAGTGACCTTCAAACTCTTGGCCAGACATAATTTGGCTTTGTTAAGGGTAGATCATACTTATTAAAACCTTGTGGACTTCTCTGAGAATGTCACCAAAGCCATGGATAAAGGCATAACACTACATACAGCCTATCTTCATGTAGCCAAGGATTTTGACACAATCTCCCACTCAGGCATCATTGCTAAACTCACACAGCTGGAAATGAACCCATATATCACTAGATGAGTAGCCAACTGGATCACTGACAAAATGCATACAGTCAAAGTTGGGGATTCCACCTCTAGCAGCAGACCAGTTACCACTAGTATACCAAAAGGATGTGTGCTGGGTCCCTACTGTTTGGAATGTATTTCTCAGATGTCCAGGGGAAAATAGATGGCCTGTGGCTTACCATGTTTGCCAATGACTGAAAACTGGATGCAATCACGGAGTTCCTGAATGATGCTGACATAGTACAAAAAGACCTTACACAGTCAAATGATTGGTGCTGAAGCCACAAACTCAAAATAAATGCAAAATAATGCATCATTATCCCTTTTGGTCAAGGGAAAGTCCCTGCATATTACAATATTAACAGAACCCAACCCTTAGCTGAAATTTCTGGTGAAAGATTTGAGAACACAGATTAATAGCAACATTAACTTTGATCACCATGTATCACAGTGGTAAGGAAGGCCTTCTATGTTGCAAGTCTCATATGTAAGGGAATCACATCCAAAGCTAAGGATGTTATAACTCCTCTATACTTATCCCTCATCAGACCACTAATAGAGTACAATGCTCCTGCAGCAGTTGGAGAGACCTCAGAGGTTTCTCACCAAGACAGTTCAGGGCCTGCAACACATGACCTGCATAGATAGACAGAAGGCCACGTCACTGCACTCTGTATTATATAGGCTGCTGAGAGGCAACTTGTGTCTGGCCTACAGAGCAGATTCAGACCCTGACCTAATGGAAATGCTGCAGATCTGCAAATCAAAATAGAACTTCTCAATGACCCTATTTAAATGTATCTTAGATAAATGGATGGGAGACTGTAAATGTACCCTGGGTGTGTCAACCATGTCCCTCTTGGATAAGAGCAGTTGGTGCTGATCATACACTGCTGCAAACATAGACCATAGAAGTTGGTCTATAAGGGGAAATGGCATAACATGGCTAGGCTTATAAAGGCCCTAAGGCCAATAGCCTAGTAATCTTTCATGAACCTAAGGTGATGTGTGCCTGGGGTTCAGGCCAGTGTCTAATCTTGTCCTGGTGGGATGGCTGTATATGCAATAATTTGATATAAATGATTACATCAGCATTGTCTCTTGGGCATGTGGTGTACAGCAGTATTGTCTTTTGAGCATATGGTGATGACAATGTCCCGCATGCTTGTATAAAAGGATCGCTGTAATGTCAAGTAACAACTGACACAACATACACACACACACACACACACACACACACACACACACACACACACACACACACACACACACACACACACACAGTGGAATGTAGTGGGAACAGGACCCCTACCTATCTAAGTACACAGGGTAACACATGGTATAGAGCACAGTACTCTACACAAGCACTATGACACAAGTCTGACTTTCACATGTTGTCTGGTCAACTTATAGTGGATGATAGCAGTGCATGTTGGAGATAAGAAGGTGGGAGGCCTCCCTTAAATGGATGTGTAGGTATGTGAGGGTATCAAAATACTAGCAAGCCATGCCATTAGAGAGGAAATTGCAGACAGCACATCTACTCTGCTGAGTACACACACACACACACACACACACACACACACACACACACACACACACACACACACACACACACACACACACACACACACTCACACACACACAAACACACATACACACACACAGAGTGGGCTATAGTGTGAGCAGGACCCCCACCTATCTAACTACACACAGTGCATTATGCAAGTGCCATGGTACAAGTCTTCAGCTTATAGTGGATTACATCAGTGGTGCATGTTGGAGAGAAGAAGGTGAGAGGCCTGCCTGAAATGGATGTGTAGGCAGTTGCGGGTATCAAAATATTGGCAAGGCATGGCATTGGAGAGGTAACTGTAGGATAGCACTCCTAATCTGCTGAGTAGCAACAAACACACACACACACACACACACACACACACACACACACACACACACACACACGGCTACAGTGAGAAAAAAACACCAACCTATTTGCGCAATGGTTAACAAAGTGTACAGGCATGCGAGTTACACCTCTTTGCATGTTGGTAAGCTGTACACACATATGAGCCACATTGCTAATGTCAGTAAAATTAATATTATATGGCATATAGTGTATTCAAAGTCAGTACTGTGTGTATGCCAGTCCCATACTTGCACCTGTTGCCGCAAGAATTTTGAGAAAACAGTTGTCTATGCTGCACTTCATTCTTGTAATCTGCAACATCACAGCAGTAAAACAAATGTTGCAGGCTCTGTTCTAGAATGCAGTACCATCTGTACTCCAGGCCAGGTTTTTATGATGGCTAAGGACATTACTTGAATGTATCCAGTTACTATTTTTCACCATCTGCTTCATAGGTGGTCTGCTGCACTTTGTGCAAACGCAAAAAAAAACAGCCATAAGAAAAACAAGAGGAATAACAAGAAAAACCTTAGTAACTGACACATATAAGTAAAATAAGTGTCTGCTGTTGCATGTTAAGGTACTTTCTGTACAAATCACCACTTTTTACTTCATTACTTCACCAAGTTAAGATATACAAAGATATACCATAATATTATTATAGAATACATTCTAGGTTCAGGACTATCTTGCAAATGCAGCAGTTGAGAAAATTTTATTTCAGGTCTAAAATTTCCTTGTGTCTACTCCTATGGTATTGGAGTATGCAAGAAAAACAACAATGTAGTTTACATGGATACTCAATTGCTTGCTAAATAGCTCCACAGTACTGAAAATCAGTTGCTTATGCTGTAATTAGCAACTATGAAAAATATCTGTTAATTTGCTGAATATATGAGATCTGTTAGTGCCCATTAGTGCATGGTGTGCACCTATGAGCTGCTGCATGCACCAACATTGTGAGCACTGATGCTAAAATAAAATGAATACAAGGGATCTTATTACTTTTGTCTGTGCCTGTAATATTATGCAAATATGCAGCTTAAAAAGTAGAAGGAAGGTTGCAGACCATGTTGTAGAACCCAGGACCTTCAGTACTATAGCCCTACACATACATATGCTGCTTCAGGAATAGTTATGTGAGAAGCACTCAGAAACTTACTATTCATTGCTCCATTTCCCATGGTTGTGCTAAGCACCGCATCATGCAAGGAAGGCAAAAATTAAAAAATAAATTTTAACAATGCAGACAGATACAGTGCACTTTAATAGACAATAAAGATGACACGGAACTTGTGACTTATGTGCTGCTTGCATGCACTTTTACACTTCACAGACCTACATGTACACCTCTGTAAGAGTAACCTGACACACCCCCTGATGCCATAATTCACTGTTGCCATGCATTCAACACGAGCACTGTGAAAGTGCCTGCACAAAGTAAACATCCCTACATGGTTACAAATTTTGGGGATTTAGCAATTCTAATGAGTGTTGATGTCATTTGCATCTTCACCATCCTGACAGCCCTAAATCTACATGGTTGGTAACCACATAGACAGGCAAACCAAAGGGTAGCCTAATGTTGTACAATCAATGGAGGGTATTACTCAGGTTTTGGATTCTGTGTTTCATGGAGTTTGCACTTTTAGCTGTCTGCATTAGTTATGGGTACATTGTTCATTTGGCGGTGGGGGTGCAAAGCTCCATTTATGTCATGGCACTTAATAAGGAATTGTTGCAATTTTTAATATAATTGTCTAACATCCAACATGTCTGAGAATGTCATAATGTGCATGAGGTTACATGTTAGCGTCTATTCTGTACAAATGTATGGACATTTACTTGCGTTGTTTCCTTGTAGATTCCTTTCCATGGCTGTATTCGGAAAGCTTTTGAATACATTTTCAGCATGAGCATGGAGTATACATGGTTACTTTACAGCTTGCTGAATCACAACACCATGTTGATTTCATTAGGATACAGTTCAATTAATTATACTGTAACTTGCATGCCACTGAAGTTTCTATGTTTATGGGTAAGTGTGTACCGTTATGTAGACTTTACTGAATCTAAAACTTTTCGCATCGCTCCATGATGCACATGTGGTGAAAATTATCATATGGGCTTTATTGAATACCCCAAATGATTTTTTGATTAATCGGATTGGCTAAGGTTTTTTGAAAGATATGAGTGCTTTGTGTGCTGCATATTATTGATATTCTATTCTGTTTTTGTTTAGAAAAATGTGTTTAAACTTTTTTTAAACTGATGCACCCATCCAATGAGGTTGCTACCTTATTTCTGATAAAATAAGAGACTACAAACTATTTTCCCACTGGAAATATATTTTAAAACATTTTTTGTCCTTGAAGGATGGTTGCAAGCTTATTATATTCACTTTAGAAGATCAATGATGCATTGGATCTGCTTTGCTCACTAGAAGAACTGTCTGACCTTTAACCTTCCTTTAAAACAGGAATGATTTGGTTTGAATGCTGAGATGAGTGAGGAAAAGTAGTTAAACAAGGTAATTAGAAAGATATATTAAATATTATTGTATAAAAAGGAAACATTAGGCAAATATGCTTTAAATAAAAATGTATTTAACATAAAAGAGTGCAAACATGTATCTGATATAAAAGTTGCTCTCTAGTATTAACGATCATAGTTATATATTACATGACATCTTCTTCAGTATGCTATATATTTTACGGCTGAATGATTGTATTTTAGAAGAGCTATTATACTTATCCTTAAACCTTTTGCTCTTTTCCTTAATTATTCAGCTATGCATATATGCACACATTGATAGTTTTACACACACACACACACACACACACACACACACACACACACACACACACACACACACACACACACACACATGCACGCACACACTCACACAATTTTAGAACTTCACACGAACACTCAAAAATATCTACAAACATGTATTTATAATCATACACACACATAATGTGTCAATAACATAACACACACATATATCTATCTATCTATCTATATATATATATATATATATATATATATATATATATATATATATACATATATACACGCTAACATAAATAAACTTGAGCCCTCTCCTTCCTTTTTTTTTCTCTATCTTATGATCAAATCTAGTTGTGAAATGGTGCATAGTGATATCTAAGATGGGCTCATGGGAATCTGCAGATACACTCAAGCGTATGTATGTGTACATATGCACAAGGGTTTGTAAGTATACCTATAAACGGGGCAGAAAGTAGCTGAAAGTAGATCTGTCATGTTCATACCATTTAATTGCTACCACTGTGATGCTTAGGGGTGACGTATATGTTTTCAAGTGAAATAGCAATCTATTCGGCTCAGACTGAACTACACAGTATAACTTTTTATTTTATCTTTGAAAGTTTATTAACATGACAAGGTGCTGATGAGACTTGATTCAGTGTTTCAGGTATAAGAATGAGTAATGGGCGTAATGTATATAATTTTATATCTGAATATTTTTTGAATAGTCCTTCTTGTCATAACATATACCTGTGGTAAATATTAGATTTAAAAGTTTATTCTAGTAACGTTGTAGGTTTTGCTCTACAATTAACTGTCATAAGTTTGGAAGACTGCTAAAGATAACATTAATTAGGCTGGTCTATTCCTACAAAACATAAATGAAATCTTACTCTCTTTTTGGCCTAATGAAGTCAAGTGTTAACGGCATAGCACTATCTATATTTGTGCAAGATATCACTAATAGGCAGCACTTCAGATGCTTTTGAACTTTAAACTTAGTTGAATTATTTAAAACACATCAGTATTATTCATATATTGAATTTTTATACATGCTATTTTATATCTATCTTCCCCCACAAAAGACAAATTGTATGTTATCTTATTAGTTAACTACACTTCACATGAGTTCTTTTGAACCTAGATTTGCTTCTATTTAAATGACACACTCTCTTTGTTGTATCTGACACCTTATTTAATATGCCTTAGATATAGCAGACTTTGAACGTATCTAACATATGTTATGATTAAGTATTTATTGTTAAAATGTATATCATAATGTAATATTATAAGACAGTTTTATTGTTCTATGTTTAAAAACACTGGTGGGAGGACAGAGAGAAGAGAGAGGGGGAGAGGGGGAAGAAAAGAAAAAAGAGAGGAAAACGAAATGAGAATATATATTTATATCATTAATAAATATGGTTAATTTGTTGTGAAGTATTATCAAAGAGGGGTTTTCTATTAAAATGTTGTATGCTTGTATTTTTCCCCCTTTATTTCTCTGTAAAAGAATGGTAATGTAGCGGGATTCTACACACGTCAGACAAGTAATACTGGGTGATCAAAGGTGATCTCATTAAATGACACTTCACTAATACTTGATATATTGACTTTATAGTGTTAATTTTCATAGTATTATAGAGATAGTCTGGTAGTCAAAAAAAAATATTTCCAAATGGTCATATACATTTTAGTTGAATGGTATATGCATAAGAATAAAATAATATGAGTGTGCATGGATATTTTATTCAAATATGTTAATTAGATTTTTATAGAGAAGTAATAACAATTGGACAGCACAGTGGTACAGCAGTAGTGTTGTCTCACAGCAAGAGGTTCTCCGGTTCAATTCTCCACTGCGGTGCCTTCTGTGCAGAGTTTTCATGTTCTCCCTGCATTTGTGTGGGTTTTCTCTGTGTGCTCCGGTTTCCTCTCACGTTATAAAGACATGCATCTGAAGTGCTTCTCCCTGGGCCTCTACTGAAAATTGGCTTAATTCCAAGTTGGACTTTCCCAGTAAATAAATGGGATACGTTTAGTTAGTTTTATGAGCTGGTTAGAGAGTAGTTTGCGTGATTATATCATTAAACTAGGAATGTGTTATTCCTCAACAGGGAGTTTTAGGTTAAGTTACATGAGGTTATTTCTAAGGTTTTTGACCATATCGAGTAGTATAAATAATGAGTTTTTATTTGTTTTATTAAATCATTTCTTATTAATGTATATAGTATTGTATTTTATGAATGTCACCATACAAATGTATTTGATTGAATATTAGTAGTTTAAATGATCTTTTACAAGGGGCTAGTTTGTTTAAATATCAAAAGTTTCACAAAGCTGATATTATTTATTTATTTATGTATTTATTTATTTATTTACAAGAAGCACACTTGGCTAATGGGGTAAACAGAATGCTATTAAAAGATTATTTTATATTAGTTGGCTCTCATTTTAGAACAAGAAGAGGTACTCTTATTTTTATGGAAAAATTATATGATTATGCCAAAAGTGATTGATATTTATACAGATAAGAATAGCATGTTAGCTTTGGTTGTAGTTGAATTAAATAAAAAATATTATACTTTTGTAAGGACTTATTTGATCCCTGGGATTGGCAGTATAGTATCAAAAAGTATTTAGATATTATAATTTTTTATATGAAAAGAGAGGTGATTATAGCAGGAAATTTTAATTGTATACTGTCTGAGAAAGATACTACAGTGAATCAAAAAACTATGGGAGAATTCAAGAAAGCCTACACAGTTATTTACCCCCATGTCCATATCATGGCATGATGCATACATGGCCACAAATATTTTTAGATTCAGTAAACTCCGTGTAGTGGCACACACTCATTCACAAGCACAGTAACTTCATGGAATGCTAATTGCAGCATAAGTACCTGAATTGTATGCTAATGAAGCAAATACCATGATTCAACAAGCTGTAAAGCAACTGTGTAGACTCCATGTTCATGTTGTCCACGTATTTGAAAACTTTCTGAATACAGCCACGTAAAGGAGTCTACACTGAAATAAGAATAAGTAAAAGATCTTAAATTTCTACAGAACTGACCTTAACATGTAGCAGCAGGCACATTATTACATTATTAGACAGGATGGATGCTATAAAAGTAGAATAACAATAGCAACAATCTTTTTTAAGTGCCATGACACACATGCAGCTTCACTCTCCCACCCCCAAATGAAGAATATACTTGTTAGTAATGTAGACAGCTAAAAGTGTAAACCCCATGAAGCAGACTATTCATACTGCCATGTAAGCATATGCAGTATGTAGCTGATGGAATGCACTCAAATTTTATCCAAAACTACATTCCTCTATTCAGATATATAGCAAAGTAATATCCTCCCTCATGTTTACAACACTGGCTCCCCTTCAGTTTCCCTGCCTACATGGTTACCAACCATACAGATTCAGGGCTGTCAGCATGGTCAATATGCAAATGGGGTCAAAACTTATTAGAATTGCTGAATCACAAAAAATAGTAACTGTGTAAGGATGTTCACTCAATGTAGGCACATCCACAGTGTTTGTTTTCAGTGGACATCAACAGTAAATGATGACATCAGAGGGGTGTGTCCAGTTTGACTTACAGAGGTATACATGTAGGTCTTTGAAGGGTGAAAGTGCGTGAAAGCAGTACACAATGCACAATTTCTCTTTCTTCCTCTGAACGGTTTCTTAAAATGTGTCATCCCTGTCTGGTTTAAGTAATTTTTATTTTATTTTTATCGTTGTGTGTGTGATGTGGCTCTTTAGCACAATCATGGGAAACAGAGGAATGAATGGCTGGTTTTACTGTACTTATCATGCAACTATTCATTTGGCAGCCCATGTATGTGCAAGGCTAGAGTATAGAGGGTCCTGGTTCTAGCACAGGATGTGCAGCCTTTCCTTCACTTTTTGTGTTCCATGTTTGAGTGATATCACAGGAATGGAGGAAAGTAATAACAATTTTGCCTGTTCTTAACTTATTTACACAAAGGTGCTATGAGTAGAGCAGAGATGTGCATAGCACACTAATGATCAAGCAGCAGGTGTGTTTAATAGATGTTAATAACAGCATAAGCATCTATTATGTAGATGAATTGCATTTTAATTAACCATTCCAAAATGGTGGAGCTATTCAACAAGCTTTAAAGCTTCCATGTAGCCTCCATTCTGGTTTTTAGCAAAAACTGCAATACCATTGTAGTAGAGACAAGGACATTTTAACTGGACACAATGCTAGGAGCTGCTACAGCTTTGTTCCATATCTATATGTTAGAGTCTGAAGCCAATGGTACTGGTGCCAGTGACAATAAGCCTAGGCTAAGAAGGAGAAGAGTGATCAGGCAAAGATAACTTGCCAGATGTTACATGACCTGGAGATTATAGAGCACTACAGGGTGGACAGGGACACAGTACAAGAACTCTGTGAGCTCTGCCATCCTCAACTCAGAGCCAAAGCCAGCCAAGGGGAACCCATTTCAGTGGAAATTAAGGTATGTGTAGCCCTTAGAATATTAGCTAGAGGTACTTTTCAAAGACCAACTGGGGACGTGACAGGTGTGTCACAGGAATCAGCATCCAGGATCCTCCACCAATTCCTGGATGTAATGCTCATACATGCCAGTGAACACATACATTTTCTCCATAGTTCTCAGAAGAGGGCCAACAATATGAGACATTTCTACCATGTAGCTAACTACCCTGCAGTACTTGGTGTCATAGATTGCACTCATGTACACATTAAGGCTCCACCTGGTGAGCAGGGAAGAGTCTTCATTAACTACTAGGGATACCACTCCATCAACTGCCAAGTTGTGTGTAATGTCCAGGGAATTATCTTGAATGTCTGTGCTGGCAACCCTGGCAATTATCATGACTCCCATATCTGACACAGATCACAGCCATCACAGATGTTTACTACAGGGATATCCCACAGGACCATTTACTGAGAGATACTGGCTATGCACTGGAACCATGGCTGATGACACCCATCAGAAGTGCACACACAGTCATGGAAGAACACCATAATGAAGCATACGATCAAACCAGAGACATCACAGAGCACATTTGTGTGCTGCTGAATTCACAGTTCTGGTGCTTAGATTCATTTGGTGTAGCCCTGCAGTATAATCCCTGCACATGTACACAAGTCTTTACCATATGTGCTATACTGCATAATCTGATCCTGCAGAAACAGCTGCAGCAGGATCAGCAAGGGGAAGAGACACAAATCCCCCCACCAACACCTCGGTCACCACAGCCACAGTCAGAGGAGGATTCAGAGGGGGAACCACCAGCTGCTGTGCCTTGAGGAAGATGTGGGCATGCTCAGTATGCCCTTGCTTTTGCTAAAAGACAACACATAGCACATTCACTGACCACCTAAGTGCCTAATACCTTTCTCCTACTCACATACATATAGTAAAATTGATGCCAGGCAATTCAAGCAAACTTTACCTCCCCATGTAATGGCTGTATACTGCTTGCATCAGACAAAGTCATCCCTGAACTAAAATTGTGTCAACTGCTGCATTTGCAAGGTACGTCATGAACCTAGACTGTATTCTTGAATAATATCATGGCATTTCCTTGTATTTTATAACTTGGTACAGTAATCAATTAAACAGTGGTGGATTTGTACAAAAAGTACTTTAACATTTAACAGCAGAGACTTATTTGACTTATAGGTGTCCATCAGTAAGTAGTAGGCCTCAGGTTCATAGGTTCACAGATTAGTACTAAGCCAACTGCCCTTGTGAGCCATTTTAAGCCTAGCCAATTATCCCTTGTGAGACTCAAACCCTGCACCTTCTGTTTGTAAGGCAAACACCTTAACCCTTAGGCCACCCTCCCAACCCCTTAGAGCACCCTCTCAACCCCAAAGGCATCAATGATTTACACACTCATACCTCTCAAGAATACTGATGGTCACTGCATGGCCTCAGTTTAGCACTGTACCTTTGTACTGGTAAATCATTAAGGAGAGAAGTTAGAAAGTAATGATACACATTGCAGTTTCTGATATCACAACCCTTCCCAAGATCAAACAATAAGCAGAATGCAGAACAAGGACAGTAACAAGAGTATCATACCCTTGTTTGTGCCATAGCAGTAATACATTTCTCCTCTACAAAAGAACAGGTTATGTTTGTTTGTGATGTAACAGTAACTGAGCTTTGTTTCCCCTCAAAAGAGCAGTGTACCCTTGTTTGTGCCATAACAGTAACTGAGCTCTGTCCTCCCCCAAAAAGAGCAGTGCACCTTTCTTCATGCTATAACAGTAAATCAGCTATGCTCCCCCAAAAGAACATATGCCTGTTTGTGCCATCCAAACTGGCCTTCAGTTGCTGGCAACTGCATGTCATATAACTTCCAGTTAATATCAGGGGTGTAGCTAGGATTTTCAAATTTGTACTGACAGCTCTCAAACTGCTACCCCCCTCCCCAGCCAAGCTACGGCCATTCTCGTAATTCACGGTTCGCTCTTTTAGTGTCGATGAAGAGGCATTCGCTGTAATGCCTCTTCAGTAATACAATATAAATTCACTCAACTCGGTTCCTTGAATTGAAAATTAACTTGAAATGTCAGTTCTTTGAAAAATGCAGCATGGTAGTTGGGGTAGAGACTTTATGCTTTTGTTTTCTGTAACTAAGGTACAGGTTTTGAGCTTGAGTAAATTACTAACCACCTGCTACCACTAACTAGGATGTTTCATTCACACACACACATACCCCTACCTACCTCTTAGTGCAAGAAATATGGACAAAGCCTAAAATAAACAGGGACAGATATTAAATAATGTTCTCGTGAACTTAGAAAGTTGCTAGAATAACAGGATTTGTGCTAGTATGAATTTTTCTAAAGGACATGAAGTCTGAAGCTCAAATGTCTGTCATTATTTAGCAACTTCAGCCTTCAACGATTTGCTAGAAAATCACAAAATTTATGAGGAACAGACAAAAAATATGGGGCAAAAATCTGGACATTCTGCAAAATTTGGACAGTTGAGAGGTATGCTACCAACCACACACACACAAACACACAACCTCTCAACCTCTTACAGCAACAAACTCATAAATAAAACTGAGGCAAAGGCCCAAAAATAAGGACATTTTTTTTTAAATATTGCTCTTATAAACTTAGAAAGATAATAGAATAGTAGTAGGTCTTGCATCAGTATGTATTTTCTGAAAAGTATGAAATCTGAAACTGAAATGTCTGCATTATTTTCTAACTTCAGTCTTTAACAATTTGCCACTAATTTGCCAGAAAACTGCAATTTTATGAAAAACGGACCAAAAATGTGATGCAAAAATATAAAATTGCCAGACAATACAGCTGGGAACCTGTCAAAGGAGGGACACCATTTTAATATGAGCACAGTTAACTTAGAGCAGCTGACAAAATTAGAGAATCTACATGCATTTCTGAAATAAAAGTAATGTACAACTCTGATCATTACAGTTATTTATAAAAGTAAAGTAAACCCTCTATGTTTTATTCCAAAATTGCTATTTTGTGGAGGGATCATTAGGGGAAGAGCAAAAGTTTGAGCCCAAATCAGGGACAGTTGAGGTTTGGCTATGCCTAATTCTATAAAGCAATTTGCATGTACCTCTCAACCTGTTAATGCAATAAATCTGGACAAGGCCAAATATATTGAGGGAACATATAAACAGTACTAAAAATTGCTCTTGTATAAACTGGGACAGTTGATAGAACAGGTCTTATTTTAGCATGCATTTTTCTGAAGGTTATAAAGTCTGAAACTAGTGTGTCATTATTTAGTGACTTAATTCCTAAATCATTTGCCAGAAAACCACAAATTGAGGAACAAACCAAAAATAAGAAGCAAAAAATCTATTCATTCTTTGAAAATCTGGACAGTTGGGAGGTATAGTTCAGCTGGGGCTGTCTAAGTCTGCCGCCCTTCCCCCTCAAAAAACCATGGTCTAATGGAGCCTCCCCCTGCAGCCATTCCAATGATCCATTACTTTGCTATTTCACTCCATTTACCATAAACACTAATGTGCATACTGATTTACTTCTATGATGATTTGAACTTCATTTGAAAGTTTTATTTTGCATTTTACAGCACAAACACCAAGACATCTGCTAAAAAAAACTTGGCATTAAAACTTCTCTGCCCTTGAAACTCACATTCATTGAAACATTAAAACCCACATTCAAAGAAAAATACATTTTACCCGTGGCAGATAAAAATTAATTCTGGGCTGCTTTTAAATCATAGGCCCCTTGCATATGAAACATACATGTGCTCTTTGATACACCTTCCTATTGCTTTGAACATTTTTCCAGTAAACAATGAAACAAAACTGTCCAATTTTGCCCAACTGCCCAGGAGACACTAACTGGGGGTAGATTGAATCTTCTTATGTGTGGTGAGCTGCTTGGCAACTTAATTGTAGTAAGCATGACAAACAGGCTGTTTGCAGTAACAAATGATAAAAACATCATGAATGCTTTGGCCTTAAACATGGGATGGAATAATATTACACATATCTGGAAAACATAGGCATGAAGCAGTTTTCTCTAAAGGAGAAGTTTTTTTTGATAACAGGAAGTGTAGCTGCATCTAAACTCAAAATTCTGGCATGCTATCAAGAGGTGTTGGGTTAATCTGATCTGAAGTATACATATAGATAAGAAAGGTTGAAATTTCTCAAAGATCAGCATGGATGCACAATGAAATGCTCTTTGGGACTTGAACTCATTTTCTTAGACATAAAATAACAAATCTGGAATAAATCATCATAAAAGAGGCTGAAAGGGACTTTGCAAATACTATGTTCACAGTCGGTAACCAGACTTTAGACTGAAATTGGAGTTTGAAGTCAACAAACCATGTAGTACATAAGGAGAGTACAGATAAAATCTGAAAGAAACAGAAATCATTTTAAAAAGAACAAAATGTTAGTTGGTCAAGAAGATATGGGTATCATTCACCAATAAAATCATCAAAATACTTACTAACATAATTTTGAAATGGGTTCTGTTGGGAAATATCTAACTTCATATGATGAGTTCAAATAAACTGACTAGTTTAATAAAGCAGAGTTATCTGGAAAACCTTCCCAGTCCAGTAGCTGCTGCTTTAGCCTCCAGACTAAGAACAATAATGATAAAAGAGAATGACACAAACAGAACCATGAGCACCACAGTAGTACAGCAGTTAGCAATGCTGATTCATAGGTCCCGGCACCTATGTTTCTTCCTAGCCGGATATCTTCTTATCATTGAGTACAAGACAATCTTTAAGGATTGCACTTCTAAGAATTGTTTTGGAGATGTCATCAAATGAAAGAGAGCAGAATATCCACTGAGAATCAGAACACTCTTTATCATTTATGCAGATAGACAATAATCAAAATACTGGACAAGATCTTCGTGTGCCCTATGTTTGGTTTGCAGTATTAAAAATGAATATTCGCCAAAAAATGCATACACACACACACACACACACACACACACACACACACTCTATATTACCCACCAACCCTTGGGTCTTATGAAGTGACGAATCCCAAACGCTTCCCGCTCGACCAACATAATGAATCCTCCTTCCCGCTCGACCAACATAATGAATCCTCCTTCCCGCTCGACCAACATAACGAATCCTCCTTCCCGCTCGACCAACATAATGAATCCTCCTTCCCGCTCGGAAAGCATTTGAACTGGCCGGAAATACATGTGCGGTGAGCTCCATTCCGACTGGCTGCCCACATGAGCTGACGTCATCGTGCAGTAAAGCGCGAAAAAGTGAAAATTTAAAATGCTACCCCCCCTTCTACATAACTTGTACTGAAATCAGTACAGTGCGTATACCTCCCGATGTCCCTGGTTAATATCATCACACATTTTAAGGCCAATGATATGAAATGGCTTACACACTGCATGTCACACACTACTGATCAGATAACTGATGAAGTACCACAAAATACACACATGTAAGACAGAGCTGTATATTTGCAAGCATAATCATAACAGGTTGTGTGATCACTAAGTGCACTATGTCCAAATATAATTAAGAGAATTAAATGTACAAATCACAGCTGATGGTTTGATAGCAGTGTACATTCAGATGCAGTTGTTTAAAGAATGACTTCAGTTCTTTGTTGCAAATCTGTTTGTGTGGCAATGAGGAATAAGGCATCCATCATGTTTTCTGAAGCTGCATTGGTGTAAGACTTCAGATCCCTAACTATGTAGAAATATCTTGTGTCTGCTATCATTTTCTACTGTGTATGTCATGCATGTATCTCTTTTTTTCTACTTTTCTTGTTTTTAATTCCACTGTTTTCATGATGTGCCACATAGTGTAAAAACTGGAAGTGGAGAACAATTAATTCAGATGTGGCTTCCTTATGTGGTTTGTGTGAAACATGGCATTGTGGACACAGGAAAAAACAGACCACCTAGGAAACAGACAGACAAAAATAGAAATTGGATACATTCAATTAATGCTCTTGGCCATCGAGAAAACCAAGTCTGAAGTACAGATGGTACTGAGTTCTAGTACAGAGTGTGCAACCTTTGATTTGCTGCTGTGACATTGCAGTTTACAGCAATGAAGGGTAACACAGACTCCTCAACCTTCCTGTGGCAACAGGTGTAACTGTAGGAGTAACATACATATTGGCCTAGGTTTGAAAACACAAATTCCATGCGGTATTAGTTTTATTTATTTAATAATTTATCTATTAGAACATTTATAATTAAATGTATGACTGTGGGTTTACTTTGTACTATAGTCCTGTACATGCATTCTTTCTATCTGAACCAGCATGGCCTTAACTTTTGCCAAGAACACATACACAACTGAATGTGCATGCAATAACCCTGAAACTGCATTGCTTGCCACTGTTTAGATCTGCTTACCTTCTCAGAAATGTGGTATTGACAACTAGTAGGTATATGTTAGGTAATAATAACTGTGAGATGGTAGCAATACAGCTCACATTTGTGCACTGCTTACCTAAGCGCAAACAGGTGTATCTCATATGCATGTGCACTTTGTTAAGCATTGTGCAAATCCACTGCTCACTATGCTATGGAACTGTATACATGATGCTTTATTACTGGTGTTTATTGTCCACTTTCTTAGTATGACATAAAACTACATGTGGAAGCATTGCAAACTAAGAGTCTGATATAACTATACATCATATATTTATATTATATTATATTGACAATACATACATGTGTTGCCCCCTAACAAGTACTACAACCCTGGGGTCTCAGTACTTTTTCCACACATATATCAACCACGCTACAAAGAAGTGTATAAAAAAATGCAATGCCATGTGCTCCCTCATGGGCAGTGCTAGTTGGTGGTGTTTACAACCTCACACTGCTAAATCCATACATCCAACTATGCTCAGTAAGGGTACTTGTGTTCTTACACAGCTAGGCTTCTAAACAGCTGAGTGCTATTAGGCTAGTAGCCTCATATGATGCTATGAATTTATGTGCTTATGCAGGCCTCCCAAGCTTTTGTTCCTCACAGGGCCTGCTGATGAAATCTACTATAAGTTCACCAGCACTCTTGTATAAATCAGACTTGTGCCATGGCACTTACATTAAGTACTGTGTTCTGTAGTTTGTGCACCTAGATAGGTAGGGGTTCTGTTCTCACTTCAGTCAACTCTGTGTTTGTGTGTCTGTAGTCAGCAGAGTAAACATGGTATCCTACAGTTACATCTCCAATGGCGTGAATGGCCATTTGTTTTTGATAGCTGTTCATGCCTACATATCCCTTTCATACAGGCCTTCCAAACCCTTGTGGCTTGATGATGTCATCTATTAGAAATTCTTCTGCCCTCCTGTATAAATCAGACTTGTGCTGTGGTGCTTGTGTTAAGTATTGTGTTCTGTAGTCTGTGTACCTAGATAGGTAAGGGTTCTATTCTCACTGCAGTCAACTGGTTGTGTGTCTAGACAGCAGAGCAGATGTGTATATCCTGCAGTTACTTCACCAACTACATGGATTTCCAGTTTTTTGATAGTTGCTCATGCCTACACATCCATTTCATACAGGCCTTCCAACCTCTTGTCTCCCACATGCAATTAGGCTTAAAGCCTCATATGATGCTATGAATCTATGTGCCTATGCAGGCCTCTCAAGCCATTGTTTCTCACATGGCCTGCTGATGTCATTTACTATAAGTTCACTTGCACTTCTGCATAAATCAGACTTGTGCTGTGGCACTTGCATTAAGTACTATCTTCTGTAGTCTATGTACAAATATAGGTAGAGGTTCTGTTCTCACTGCAGTCAACTGTGTGCATGTGTGTGTGTGTGTGTGTGTGTGTGTGTGTGTGTGTGTGTGTGTGTGTGTGTGTGTGTGTGTGTGTGTGTGTGTGAGCTGTTGCTTGACATTATCGGGAGCATTTTACCCCAGTATGTGGGAAACATAATCTGGCCTCAACAGACTCTGCTGATGTCATCAGCTATATCATAGTTATGGATATGTAGTAATCCCATCAGGGCATGGTCAGGCAGTGGGCTGGAGGCCAGGCAGATATGACCTAATCCTATACCAGACAGCTTACAGTGACGTGGCTTTTAATGTACCCACGAATATCATAGCATGTTTTGTAGCATCTGTGTTATTTTGATAAAAAAGGCCTATGGGCTGTCCAGAGACACTTTCTAGATCTACACTCACCTACCCAGTAGAAGTAAGGCAGCCCACAGTGTTTTTGTGAATTCCTCCTCCCACACAGTAATCCCCCACAGCTGCAATCTATTATTAATCTACACCATATGAAAAGGCCACCCTGTAGCTATGAAAACTGATGTTGAGAAGAGTTCTACCTGTTTAGAACAGTGATTGCAAGCTTTTACTACAGGATAGCTGTACAGAGGAAATCCTGAAGGTATGTTTCCATTTTTGTCACCTGCATACTGTATACTCTGGAATGTATTTAACAATAATGTGAAGCACAGGCTTTTACAATGTTTTCTGTATGCATTACTTAGAAGTGAACTGATGCCATGACCATGTTTGTCAAGACATTTCAGAGGTACACATAATTGGCAAGACATGTAAATAAGTGGAAATGAGTGATTTGTGAGAAATATGTACAAATGTTTCAGGGGCAGGTCCTTTGAAAGCACTTTTAGCATTTCAAAAATATTTTGTTAGTCAAAAGGGTCATTTTCCTGTTTTGTGGGTAGTGGTTAAGGTGGCTTACTCTTATGGCACTAGCAAGGATATCTTGCTCTTCTTACTCTCCTTGTTTTACCTTTTGCCTGTTGTTAGTATAGCACAGCTGTAGACTGTTTGATGTTTCTCCACTCAGTAATAGTGACTGGTTACCTTTTATGTCGCATCTGTAAACACTTATTTTGTAGTTATGTGATACTTATTTGTATTATATGTCTGTTTTCCTTTAGAACACTTACAATAATGACAGGAAGATGACTCAATCCACACCAAAGACCATTTGCAGATGCCAAAACCCAGGTTATCATTGATTGTTTTTGGCAATATGGTGTCTTCCTACTTCACAGGGGAAAGACAGAGATTGCCCTTCATCTGAAAATATGGCAGCAAATTGTTGCAGATCTGAACTCTGTGGGTGGGAATGGATGAAGCTATGAACAGGTGTGCCACAGGGCAACTGATATGATCACCTCTGCAAAAGGATGAGCAGCTGCAGTAGGCTTTGACCTCTAGGATACAGGTGGAGGCCCTCCTAGGGAACCACCACTGACCCCCAGTGATCAGTTCCTATCAAACCTATGGAACACAGACAACTCACAACAGGACACTGCCATACCACACATGCTGGATGTGGGATCCAGCATTTTGGACATACCAACCACATCTCAGGAGTAGCTTCCAGGTAGGCCTTGTTATCTGAATAGTTGAATACTGTTGTATAGTTAAAGAATTTAAATGAATAAGTGAAATTAGTGTCACATGTATTTATTTGATTGGGGGGGATTGAAGATTGCTACAGGTATAAGCTTAGCTTGGAGTTGTTAGCCACATTCTTGTTTAAACAACTGTTTACTACAGCTATAAAAAGAAAATGTATTAACCTCTGTATTACTGTTGTTTGTGATGTTGTTGACCTTCCCTATTGCTTAACTTCTTTCAGGACCATCAGACCTCCAGGAATGCTTGTCTTCTGCAGTTGGTAAGCCAATTAGTTTGATGTCAGTACTGCTGATCAAATTAAATAAATATTGTAGTGTGTGATACTGATCTCAGGTATGGGGTGTGTATTGCCGGACTGTCTGTAATAATGGCAGCAGTGTTACTTTGTTAGCATGTATTGCACTATAGTAGTGTCAGTATTAATGTATTCCTGTGTTTCTTGTTTTTTATCACAGGTGAGAGTGATAGTGGAGTGGGTCCTATGCCACCTGATGTCAGTGTCTCAGCAGAGTCTGATGATGATGGTAGCCAACCTTAGGCAGAGTCACAGGGCACAGAGGTTGAATCGGACACAGCGGTTGACATACTCTCATCCCCTGCACTTACATTGCACACAGCCAGTAGGCCAACACTTACCCAGTCCACTGAACCCACAGATATTGGACATGTGAAGGGCGAGGACATTGATTAGGAAAATGTGGCTACTGCAGCTTCAGTCCCCATTGAGGATGGCCATAGTATGGGTGAGGTGCCATGCAGGAAGATTGATAGGGGTGCTCAGAGGGGTCCTGTTTTCCCTACTCCACCTGGTGCAGGTGTCACTTCCCATGCCACTCTAAGTATGCTTAAGGCCATCATGGAGACACAGACAAATTCCCATAGGTGCTCAGATAAGTGCTTAGGGTTGCGGATACAGCTGAGTATGACATGTGTGACTGCCTACACTGTGTTGCTGATTCACTGGATTGGAAGAATGACACATTGGAAAGAGGGGTGCCTGTGATGGACATAGGAGATGTCTGTCCTGGAGTGAGCAGTGTCTATGATGGAACATCTGCTGGGAGGGGAACATCATCCTCATGAGCATAGGTCAGCCACAACATCTTCTGATAACCAACATGGCTGTGCCTGATCATTGTCCTGTAGTGGCAGTACTTTCACTGCTCCATCAGTGAGTGTGGCACCCACACACAGACTTGGCAGGCTATGAGGTCATGGTACTGGGAATTCACATGAAGAGAGGTCATCCAGCAGATAGCAGTCATGTTCAGTTAGTATCACTGTATCTGAGCGTGGTCCTGGATATCTACGTGCCAGTGCAGCTCCTGCCAGAGCCAGTTCTCATAATTAGGATGGCAACAAGGAACTGCCCAACTCTACCATGTATGAAAAACACATGTCCAACACACCATAACATAGAGCTAGCACTCAGCTTGGCTGTGTTCATGCACACACTCACACACCAATTTCATCTTGAGGACCCCTACAGACACACACAATACAGTTACTTATTTTATCTTACTGCCCATTTTTCTGTTCAACTGTCTGCCTTCTTCTCCTTTGCAATCACACATACTCACTGACCTCTTATGCCAGCCTAGGCTTCCTGCCCCCCACAACACCCTGTGCAAGTGATGATAACTGTCCCTGTGTTCTACCATTCTGATTCAGGGATACAAAATCTGTGTCCGATGCTCAGGGTGAATAGTTAACTTACTGCTTACCATATCTGCATTTGTGGTGTTTAAGTCATTGTATGTTTAACTTATATTGGCCTTGGAAAGTTCCAGTGTTGATAGCATTAAAATGTCACATTGTTATAGTGGATGCTCTTGTGAGGGTTGTGATGTAAGAAACTGCAATGTGTATAATTACATTCTGACATGTCTGTATACTGCTTGCATAAGACAGACTCAGCCCTGAACTAATACTGTGGCAACTGCTGCATTTATAAGGCACATCCTGAACCTGGAGTGTCTTGTTTAATAATATCATGATATATCCTTATATTTCATCACTTAGTACAGTAAGAAAGTCAAAGGTGGGAGATTTGTACAGAAGTTACCTTAACATGTGACACTAAAGACTTATTTGACTTATAATTGTCCATTAGCAAGTAGTAGGCCTCACTCATCAAAGATTCATGCGGTCGTACCTCTCCAAATTACTGATGATCACTGTGTGCCTTCAGTTTAGCATCATACATTTGTAATGGAAAACCACTAAAGATAAACATTAGAAAATAATGAGACACATTGCAATATCTGACTTCACAGCCCTCACAAGATCAAACAACAGGCAGGATGCAAATCAAGGAGGGTAACATCAGCAACATATCCTTGTTTTTGCCATAGAAGTAACTCACCTTTGCTCAATCCCCCAAACAAACAGTCCATTCTGCTTTGGGTCATAACTGTAGCTCACATTTGCTTGCCCTAAAGGAACACTTTGTGTTTGTTTGTGCCATAACAGTAACTCATCTCTGACCCTTCCTAAAAGTAGAGTGTACCCTTGCACGTGCTATAACAGGAACTCAACATTGTTCACCTCCCAAAAGAGCTGTTTTTGCTTATTTGTGACATCCAACCTGCCATTCAGATGTTGGAAACTGCATATCATATTATTCCTAGTTTTTATCCTCATACATTATAAAGTCAATGATATAGACTGGCTTACACACTGCATGTCTCAATGTACTAGTGAGAGAACTGCTGAATGACCAAGAAACACAGAAAGGTAAGAGAGAGCTGCATATTTGGAAGCAATAATCATAACAGGTTGTGTGATTACTAAGCGTACTACATCAAAATATATTAAATATAATAAATGTACAAATAACAGATTATGCCTTGATACCAGTGCACATTCAGTTGCACTTGGCTGTGTGAGGAATTACTTCAGTTCTTTGCTGCAAACCTGTTTGTTTGGCAAAGAGGGATAAGGCACCCATCCTGTTTTCTGAAGGGATATTGCAGTTAAAGTTGAAATTCAGACCTATGCAGACATATCTCACGTGTACTAACATTTTCTACTGTGTATGTCATAAATTGATTTTTCTCATTTCAAGTATTTCTTCCTTATTTTTTTTTACATTTTTGGGGGGGGGGCAGTGTTTGTGTGATATGCTGCTTAGCATTAATAGGTTTGGCTGTCCTCATATGGTTTGAGTGAAATGTGACAGTGCACAAACTGGATGAATGGACAACCCAGGTAGCAGACAGGAGCCAGACAGCCACAAATAGAAACTGGATGCATTTAATTAATATGAAACACATTGATTGGCAGTGTGCAAAATTGAGCACTCTGATGGTAAGTGAAGCACAACATTTTCAAATACTGCAAAACAAAAAAAAAAAAATGTGCACTCCCAGTAAGCATGATACCTGCAACTGGAGTGAAAACAACATTTTACATTGGTCTTGATCTGTGGTAGTCATGGCAGACATTCATGGAGAGGGATTGAGATTCTGTGCTCAAAGATGGGATGCCCAGGAGTCTGAGGTGCTTGTTGCATTCCTAGTGAATGCACATGGGCCCAGGCTATTGCAGAAGGACTATCATGGTTCAGATTACAAGTCAGAGGCATGGAATAGTCTTGCTGTACTTTGACCAGTGCTACTGGTATCCCCTGGACTGGTGAACAATATAGATATCACTACAGAAACCTCCAGAGGAGGAAGAGGGATACCCTCACACATTGGATCAAGGCATGTAGGACTGGGGGCACCCCACAGATGAGTAAATATCAATTACAGAAATACATTTAAGAGTTAAAAGCTGAGTATAGTCAGGACTAGTGATATTCTGTTCTGTTTTGTTTTTTCCAGAGCCATGACAAACTAATAACTGAATATATAACCCCACGCCACTAGATTGGCATGGATAGGAAAAGCATGTGGTATGTATGCAGCAGAACAGCATTGTTACCATAGCATTAAATGTTTAAGATATTTTCTTTGGGGCATCCTCTACAGTTGTATCACAGTGAGCATGCATATCTCATCTGTAACAGCAAGTATGCATGCATTAGTCAGTACAGTATTAGACAACAGTCAGAGGTTGAGGGTTCACATACCCCACTTCCCAGCTATACAATACTGTCAACTTGTTATCAGTATTGTACTGTACATTCAAACCTGTATAGCAGTGGCACAAATGGCTTGCTGTAAACTGTAATCTGTATAACTGGAACTCACATATGTGCAATATATGCACTCATCAAGGATTAATTGCTGCAGTCTGTAGTATGGTGTGTATCTGTTTTCAGATGGGAAGTCTTGAAAGTAGAAAAGGTATTTGTTAAGCTTTGGTAGTCTTAAATGTAAAGGTAACATAATAGAGTCAAATAATTCTATAAATCCACTGTATGCCACATATGAAGTTGCTAATATTCTCCTTTTTTCTGTTACCCCAAACCTTATCATCTCTTTTTTTTTCCCGCAGCACAGCAAGGTAGGCCTGCCCCACAGGATCCTCCTGCCCCACTCCACTGGCTACAGCACTGAGGCCCAGCACATCTCTCTGCTACCCCTTCACTACTTGGCTCTCAGGTAGTTCTGCCCCGCAGGATAGGCCAGTGGTTCCCTCCGGGAGCAGTGGCAGAGGTGGTGATTTTATCACCCATGATGAATTGCCAGGGTTGGTGCATAGGATTACCTATGCCGGATGGAGATACTGCTCTCTAACATCTTTTGTACTTAATAACACAAGAAGAGACACAGATGTCAAACACTGCAGCCATCAGCAGAGTGAGATGAGAGTGATGGCAGTCCAATGGGTGATAACTCGATTTTCACTGTAACACAGCTTGACGTCCATGGCTTTATGATGTCCCCACCCTCACCCCAGCCATGGTGTTCACCAACCTCTTCTGTCCTTCACCATCCCTGTGTCTTGTCTTGTATGTTCCTTCTGTCTGTGATTGCTTCCTAACCTACCCAAACTATCTGACCTAGACATACCTATGTCCCTTCCCCAACATTCCTCTGTCTCTCAAAAAAAAAATGTGTCCTATAGACAGCTCTCCATTTTACACGCATATCTTTTTGACACGCTTGATTTGGTCCAATTATCTATAAAACATGATTGTGTTGTGGTCACTCCTCTCTCAGAAGTTGACAGTGCAAATTCAGCTAATTAGTGGTGAAATAGTGAGCAAGCAGGGGGAATAACAAAGTGAAAGCGATTTGGGAATTGGCAGGATGGGCTTAGTATTGCACACCTTCAAGTACCAGGTTTGTGCAATTTTAAGCTGTGCAAATGACATGACGGGTTATTGGAGCTACATGTAAAAGTATATGAAACTGTTACATACACCTGGATTTCAACCCAGTGGCATTGGACCCCAAAAAGGAATGGATCAATGCATTAACAGATGTTGCTACAGACTCAGTTGAGTAACAGGTTTATTTTAGAGACTGAATATCATATTGCAGACTTTACTGCTGATGCATACACCATTTAGTAGTATAATATATCTGCTGCCAAAGCTACTTAACTGACTGTCTGCTGCAGGTATTAATTCACTTAATGCAGTGATGCTTCCCTTTTTAGGGCCAGATGGTACTGGTTCTGAATACATCTGTATGTAATAGAGTTAACTGTTTTTATATTACTGTTGCTTAGCATTTGTGTGCGATGCACACCATAGCACAATAAAGCTATATTAAAAATAAATGGGTATTGCACAATAATGCTTTATGCAACATTAATGTAGATCTCACAATAATACTGTATACAAAATTAATGGATATCATGCAATCATGTCTTATACAAAATTAATTGGGAAGATAGGACAGTGGTGATATGGGGACCAGGCACAGGGGAGTACAAAGGGAAGTCTTTGTTAAGCTGTGACAGTTACTATTGATTGTATGTGCTACTTAACTGACTCTGTAGCAGCACATGTCAATCCATTGTTGTTGGAGGCAGATGTTGCCAGGTATGGGTATAGATAGTACTTTTATAACTGTCTATAATACTTAAGTACATTACATATATTGCTACTGTTTACAATTACTGCGCATTAGTGTGCATCATGCACCATCAACAAATAATTCTTCAAACACAAGAACTAGAGAAGATAGAAAAGTGGTGAAATGGGGAGCAGGTAGGGTGAAAAACAAAGTGAAAGCAGGGCAGAAATGTGCAGGAGGAATGTAGGAATGTAGGAAAGAACCATAGCTATCCATTTCTTCAACAGTACAAAATTATCACATATGCTGAATTTGGACTGTCACCTCCAAAGAGAGGGGTGACCGCAACACAATCAAGTTGATAAATTCACCACCCCCACCACTGCTCTTGGAGGGAACCACTGGTCTATCCTGTGGGGCATAACTACCAGACAGCGCAGGTAGTGCAAGAGCAGCAGAGGGGATGCTGCCAGGTTGCAAATCAGATGTGCTGCGCAGTGGTGCTGTAGCCAGTGGAGTGGGGGCAGGAGGATCCTGTGGGATAGGCTTACCCCACTGTGCTGTGGGGGAAAAAAAGAGAAGATAAGGGTTGGGTGGGAGAAAAAAAAGAGGGATAACATTAGCAACTTCATATGTGTGATAAAAAGCATTGATACAATTATTTGACTTTATACTGCTACCTTTCAGACTGGAAGTGGTGGTGCAGCGGTTAGCATTGTCACCTCACAACAAGAGCTTCAGTGGTTTGATTCTGGGCTGGGGTGCATTCTGTGTAGAGTCTGCATGTCCTCCCTGTGATTGCATGGATTTTCTCCCGGTATTCTGGTTTTATCCCACATTCCAAAGACATACAGTAGGCAGATTGGACACTCTAAATTGGCCATAGGTGTGAGTTTGTGTGTGCAAGTGAGTGTGGTACAGATGAGCTACTGTGGTAGAGCTAGCCACCCGGTGGCTTGCTCAAGATGATTGTCACTGTTGAAGTGACACCCCAACCTAATGTGTAAAATGGGAAAAAGGGCTTGAGGATGGATGAATGGATGGATTGTTAGCTTTCTTTCAAGATTACAATCTCCTAACAAATTTATTTTATTACATTTAAGACTGTCCATGCATATTGTGCACATATGCATGTCCACATTATACCGATTACAGTTTACAGCAGGCCATTGTGCCACTGGTGTAGAGGTCTGAAGTTACATTGCAATAATGATGAAAACTTAACAGTACTGTATATTTGGGAAGTGTGGTTTTTGAACCTACAACCTCGGACTGCTTTCTAATAATGTTATTTTCCCTACAGACTAATGCAAGCATAGTTTACTTTTACAGCTGAGAGATGCATGCTCACTGTTATATGAAAATATGGAACCGTTGCTTTGTGCTTCAGACTAAGGCATGCATGCTTTCTTTTACAATTGTGATATGCATGCTCAGTAAACTGTCATCATCTTTTAATGCTACAATAACAGTACTGTTCTGATACATACATATCACATGCTTCTTGCATCCATACCCACCTCTTGGCATGAGTCCTCACATTCAGAATGCCATGGCAGCTGTGGAAAAAAAACAGAACAGAATACGATTTTGAATACCAGTCTTGACTTTATTCAGCTTTTATCACTTGCAAGTAGCCCCTGTAATTGATACTTACACATCTGCGGGGTATCCCCTGTCCAAAATTCCCTGATCCAGGAATTGAGGGTATCATTATTCCTCCTGCTGAAGTCATTGAAGTGTTGCTGACATTGTTCACCAGTGCAGGGGGATACCTGTAGCACTGGTCAAAGCCCTGGCAAAACTATTCCATGCTTCAAATTTGTATTCTGTGCCTGAATAGTCCCTCTGCAGTAACTAGGACCCATGATGCTGAGCTAAAAGTCCATCAAACACTTTGGACTCCTGGACACCCCACCTCTGTGCTTGGAAGTCCACTCCTTCACCACAAACACCAGACATGGCTAGCAGAGATCAAACCCAATGCAGAATGAGGTTTTCCACCAATTGTGCTTTATATCATGATGTTTTGCCACCAATTCCAGGCATTGCATCCTTATTGGGTGTGTGCACAGTGTTTGAAAATGTTGTGCCATGCTTGCCATCACACAAACATAGTGCTCAGATTCTCCACTTCCAGTGTTTCTTTCTAAGTGGCACATTACATAAACAGTGGCACAAACAATTTTAAATGAAGAAAATTAAAGAAAGGGAAAAGGAAATGCCATGCTGTCATATCCTTGAGCAGAATCACTGCTATCTCTGTCATAGCTCTCAGTCCTCCATCTACAAAATGAGGAACAGCAGCCCTCATAATTTGGAACTAATAGGCAACATGTGGTAAGCATATTAATGGCTTACTAACAACCTAAATTAATGTGGTACTTTGTGCAATATGAACTATTTAAAACCCAAAATGAGGTATGTGAGAGATATGATATGTGTAGCCCTGGTGGTCATAGTGGCATTTTGCAGAAATTGGCACAATGGAGCTCCATCTACTTACATGTACTGCTATCCACGTTCATGTGCAAGCTTTTGTGGCCAACAGCCAGACACAGAAATGCTATCTGTAGTCACATAAGAGGTTTCACAGCAAGCAAGACTGCTGTGAGCCATGAAACCTTGCTTACATATTCAGCACATCATTAATATGCATGGCTCGATGCTGCCCAATGAGCAACATCGCACCCATGGTAACACTCAGTGTAGGCTCTGCACAAAGCCTACATTGAGTTTATTGAATCCTGGGGCTAGACTTTCCTCAGCAGCAAAACATTTAAATCACTTTATTAATTCTGCAAATATGAGAGACATATTATTTAAAGTTATCTAAAGCTCTTTATTATACACATTATTCTTTTAGGTTTGGTACCCAAACTATTATAGATAAGGTTTTTACTTCTAATGGTTTATATTCTAGAACTGAAAATGTATTAATAATTTCATGTCCTTTATCTAACCGCAATGAAATTATGTGTAATCTTACTTTGAAATCTAATAATTTAATAATCTGTAAGAGACTTCAAGCATACATTATATAATTAAAATTAGTGGTCTTAGAGATTGGTTTATAAATGAAATAAAGACTTTTTTTAGAGATTAATAACAATGGAGAAGTTACTAGGATCATTCTGTGGTATACACTGAAATCTTATTTGAAAGGAAAAATTAAAAATTTGTATGTATGTAAGAAAAAAGGATGGGACAGGGAATGAAATAAATTACAATCCAAAAAGATAAAGTTAAATATAAAATTTAATAATGAATCTGTAAATTTAGAGTTGAAAGTATTGAATCAAAATATGTTGATAGTCTAAATCATAAGATTTTAATAAACTTAGAAAAGTTAAAATTACAATCATATTCTTTAAATCTTAAAAGTTTGCATAGATTAGCTATTAGACTGAGGATAATGAATAACTTAAAGCATTATAAAAAGAGATCTCTTATAAAACATGTAGTAAGAATAAAAGAGTGACAGACCGAGTGCTTTAGAGACCCTTATGAACAAATAAGTAATAATAATAGGAGTTTGAATAGTAGTATCATAGTTCAAAATGTTTTAAACGCTATCATATACCAGTAACAATACCAGTAGATTGCCAGGCACCCAGTATTACTGCTGTGCAGGTTAAAACAGCACTGTTCAAGGCCAAGAATACAGCTTCTGTGGGACCTGACATTATCTCTGGATGTGTTCTACATGAACTACAGAGTGAACTGGCACCTCACCTGCGTGCCCTGTTCAATCACAGCTTCACCTCAGGCTTTGTCCCTACCAAATAGCACACTGCTACAGTCATCTCTCTCTCCACAAAGGAGGAGTGACTACAGAACCTGGGAACCATCGCCCCATTAACCTGATGAGTCTGATATGCAAAGCTATGGAATGCATCATCATGGACCTAATAAATAAGGATATAGAGAATCTCCAAACTCTGGATCCCACACAGTTTGGTTTTCTGAAGGGTGGATGAAGGCAAGGTTGTTCATACAGCCTACCTTGATCTGGCCAAGGCCTTTGATACCATTCCCCACTCAGGAATCATAGAAAAACTCACTAAGCTAGGTCAACCCCTATATCACTAGGTGGGTTGCAAACTAGCTCACAGATAGAACCCACAGCATAAAAGTAGCTGACTCCAAGTCAGACTGCAGACCAGTCATGGGTGGAGTCCGATTGGGTTCGGTCCCGGGTCCTCTCCTGTTTGGTATCTACTTCTTTGAAGTTCAGGCCAACACTGAAAGGACTTTGGCTGACAAAGTTCATAGACAATTGCAAGTTGGGAGCTATTGTTAACTCCCCAAGTGATGCTGACATCCTACAGAAAGGCCTCACTGACATCAACGACTGGTGTCAGAACCATGGCCTTAAGTTCAATGCCATAAAATGTGTCATCATCCCCTTTGGGAAAAAAACATTTCCCATAAATTACCACATTGATTGTAGTCCACTGAACACAGAAGGTGTTATAAGAGATCTGGGAAGACAGGTTGACAGCAACCTATCTTTTGACCACCACATTGCCACTGTGGTCAGAAAGTCCTTCTATGTGGCACATTTCATTACTAAGGGTTTTGCATTCAGGAAGAAAGAGGTCATTGTCTTTCTCTACTCTTCCCTCATTAGGCCAATCATCGAGTACAATGCCCCATTTGGCATGTACCTCACTAGACAACTGCAACAACTGGAGAGGCCACAAAAGTACCTCTTATATCACCTACTTAAAGGTGATCTCTGCTTAACTTACAAAGACTTGTCTGACCCAGCTCAGTTAGAAATTTTACATGTAAAGAAATCCAAATCCCCCTGCACCACATGCTCCAGAGACCCCAACCTCATGACCACAATCAACAGAACATGATGAAGGGACAGACAGGTTCATAACCCAAAGACTGCACATGCTATGGAATAGACTTCCCATACATGTCAAACAGACCACCAAGCTGGCTCTCTTCAAGAGAAATTTTGAGTGGATGGGAAATAGAAAATTCACCCCAGGGATCACTCCAGTTGCTTTACTTGACAGAGGCACTGGGAACTAAGGTCGGGTATCACGATGCCAGGGTAATCCTATGGGCTAGGCTTGTAAAGGTTCCAGGACCATTAGCCTAGTACAAACCTATGAACCTATGAACATAAATTATCAGCTATCTAAAGAGAAAACTAATAGAACTGATAGGCCATTTTCATTTAAAGAGTTAAAAGGACAAATAAAAAAAATTTCAAAACTAACAAAGCTCTGGGTTTAGATGGAATAATTCCAGAGCTTTATAAATTAATCCCAGATAATGTATTAAAATCTTGTTGAAATCATTCAATAAAATTCAATCTACTTATAATGTACTCCCATCCTGGAAATGTTTCCTTGTTTCACCTAGTTTAAAACAGGATAAGGACCCTAAACATTGCTCTTCATATCATCCTATATCTCTTCTGAATATAGATTATAAAATGTTTTTATCTATCCTGGCAAATAGACTGAATGTTACTTTGGCAGAAATTATAAACAATGACCAAACAGGATTTATACTAAGTAGGAAGGTTCAAGATAATATTATTATAAAACATACATTAGCAGATTTTGCAAACAAGAACAAAAAAAAAACTTTCAGTCATAAGTTTGGATAGATATAAAGCTTTTGATTCAGTGAATTGAAGTTAACTGCATAAAGTACTTAAAGAGTTTAACTTATCTTTAGACTTTATTAATTTAATTACAAAGCTTTATAATAATTCATCTGTGTTTGTTAAAGTAGGATCTTTTCTTTCTAAGTCTTCCCTCCAGTAGAGCTCTTTTGAGTGTGCACCTTTCACTCCTAGTGGGCGTGGCTTCAACATTTAGAAATTGAAGTTATCACCTTACATTTTTAACAAATACCCATTGTCAAAGATCATATATAAATACAATTGTGTTTGCTATCATGTATGCTTCAAGATAAAATTTTCCAATACCTTGTATGTAACATGGTTTTGGAATTATTAATGCAAATATGAACAGGCAATATTTGACGCCTAGAGGAGCAGTAGGGTGTAACTGCAGAAACACCTGGAGACGTCACTCAGCTGTAATGAGTTCCAAACTGGTACTAACCAAGGCTGTCCTTTATCTCTTTTGTTATTTGCATTATGTATATAACCATTTGCTAACTACATTAGATGAAATAAAAATATAATAGGCTTTTCAATGGATGAGAAATAGTTTTCTAAAATACAACTTTTTATGGCTGATACATTGCTAACTGAGGAATATTTCTCTAAAATACAACTTTTTGTGGATGAAGTATTGCTAACTATTGGTAATATACAATCTTCATTAAAGCATATAGTTAATTCTATGAGATGTTTTGAAGAGGTTTCAAGCTTGGCATTTAATTAGAACAAAACTAACGCACAATTAATAAGAATCTAAATTCTGAACTAAAAAGAAATACAGGGGGTTTCAATAAACACTACACAGTAGCAACAAAATTCAGATTCATTAAGCGTTGTGTAGAGATTTGCATACCTGTGCAAGCAAGGTAAACACTGTGGCATGCTAATTACAGCATAAGCAGCTGAATTGCTTGCTAATCAATCAATCCAACATGATGGAGCTATTCGACAAGCTATAAAGCATCTGTGTAGACTTTGTTCTGTTTTTTTATGGTAAATTCCAAAAATTTTGGAATACAGCCACAGAAATGAGTCTACACAGCAGAATGTTAGGAGCTGCTGCAGCTTTAATTCATTTGTATGAGCTACAGGCTGAAGCCAGTCCTTTTGCTGCTGCTGTCAATAGGCATAGGGTGAGAAGGAGAAGAGTTTTCAGGCCTCTTTTAACTTTTTACAACCTACATGATATGGAAATTGTAGAGCACTACAGAGTGGACATGGACTCACTAAAGGAACTCTGCAACTTCTGCCGTACTCAACTCACAGCCAGAACCAACCAAGGAAGACCCATCCCAGTGGAGACAAAGGTATGTGTAGCCCGTAGAGTCTTAGCTATGGGTACCTTTCAGAGACCAACAAGAAACATGCTGGGGTGTCACATCCATTAGTATCCAGGCTCCTCCACCAATTGCTGAATGCTATGCTCCAACATGCCAGTGACCGCATATATTTTCCCAGTAGTTCTGAGGAGAGGGATAGAAATATTCAGGAGTTTTACCATGTAGCACACTACCCTGACAGACTAGGTGCCATAGATTGCACACATATGGTAATTAAGGGAGCACCTGGGACATACCTCTCAACCTCTTAGATCAAGAAATCTGGACAGTACCATAAATAATGGGGGGGCAAATACCCAAAAATATGGACACTTTTTAAATATTGCTCTTACAAACTTAGAAAGTTGACAGAATAACAGGTATTGCATTAGCATGAATTTTCTGATGGGTATGAAGTTTGAAATTCAAACGGCTGTCTTTATTTTCTGACTTCAACCCTAAATGATTTGCCAGAAAACCACAATTTTATGAGAAACTGACCAAAAATATGAGGCACAAATATGTATATTCTGCAAAAATCTGTACAGTTCAGAGGTATGCCGGGGGATCAGGGTAGGCTTTACATAAAAAGAAATGGCTATCACTCTATCAACTGCCAAGTTGTGTGTAATGCCAAGGGAATAATCTTGAACATGTGTGTTAGCAACCCTGCCAGTTACCATGGCTCACATATCTGGCACACCTCCCAACTGTACCAGATGTTTGCTGGGGGGATATTCCACAGGGTCATTTACTGGGGGATGCAGGCTTTGCACTGGAAATGTGGTTGATGACACCCATCAGAAATGCACACCAATGGAAGCATGCCTCAACGGGGTACACGCTCAAACCAGAAATATCATAGAACGTGAGTCACGTTTGGGCTGATGAAGTCACAGTTCTGGTGCCTAATTACATCTGGGGGAGCCCTGCAGAACAATCCATGGACGTGTAGAGAAATATTTACAGTATGTGCCATGGAACACAACATAATCTTGAGAAAACAGCTTCAGCAGGATCAGGAAAGGGAAGAAGTATACATCCAGCCACCAATGCCAAGGTCACCACAACCACAGGCAGATGAGGAGTCAGAGGGAGAACCAACATTTGCTGTGGGTGTAGGCAGATGTAGGTGTGCTCAGCATGCCCTTGAAATGGATAGGAGACAATGCATAGCACACTCATTCGCCACCTAGAGGCCTAAAACCTTCCTCCCACTCACTTACATACAGTAACATTGATGTCAAGCAATGCTCACAACCTTTACCTACCTTTGTCATGACTCTGTCCTCCTAGCATCAGACAAAGTCAGCCCTGACCTAAAACTCTTGCAACTGCTAGAATTTCAAGGTACCTGGAGTGTATTGTTTAATAATATGAATGTGTAGCATGTCCTTGTATTTCATTACTTGGTCTGGTAAGCAAGTAAAATGTGAGATATTTGTACAGAAATTATCTTAACGTGACAGCAGAGACTTATTTGACTTAATATGTGTCCACTACTAATTAGCAGGCCTCAGGCATCAAAGATTCACACAGTCATATCTCTTAAAAGTACTGATGATCACTGCATGGCCTCAGTTTAGCACCATATATTTCTACTGGAAAACTTTGACAAAGAGAATTTAGAAAGTAATGATACACATTGCAGTTTCTGACTTCACATCCCTCACAAGATCATTCACTGTAAATTTGGAAATTTGATCCTAACAACTTTGTAACTTTCCAAGGTCAATATAAGTCAAAGGTACAATTATCAGTTCAATACCACAAATGCAGATATACTAAGCACTAAGTCAGCTATGTACCCTGAGCATCAGACACAAAGCTTATGCATCCCTGAATCCAAAAGATAGAAAACAGGGATGTGGCACAGTTCTCATCACTTGCACAGTGTGTTGTGTGGGAGTCAGGAAGCCTAGGCTGAGACAAAAGGTTAGTGAGTTTGTGTGAGTAAGAAAGAGAAGCAGGTAGACATTTGGATAAACCAACAAATGGCCAGTGAGACAAACTGAGTAACTGTTGTGTGTGTGTCCATAGTGGCCCTCCAGGTATAACTAGTGTGTGAGTGTCTGCAAGAACACAGCTAAGCCCTGTGCTGGCTCTATGTCTCAAACGCTGGATGTAGATTCATTGTTTACTGCTATACCCCATGATAATGGAGTAAATAGTGTGAAACTGTTTTTAGAAAGTTTTTCTAATTATAGTACAGAAAAAAAATCAAACTGATATGTGATTTATTGAAGTTAGTATTAACTAACAATTTTTTTTATTTTTGACATCAAGTTATATTGCAAGTGAAAGGAGTAGTGATGGGTACTCCTGTCAGAAATACATATGCTAACATCATGATGTACATGTGGGAAGAGAGATATGTGCTACCTGTACTTAACTTTGGATAGCATATTAAATTTTATAAGCGTTTTGTAGATGACCTTTTTATAATTTGGGAAGGTAGTCAAGATAATTTTTGTAACTTCTATATATATATAAATAATAGCATCTCATCTCTGAAATTTAGGTATGAAGTTTCAAGTCATCAGATTGCATTTTTAGATGTTTTACTGTACAAACATGACAATGGAGAAATACAGACAGAGATGTATAAGAAAGAAGTTAAGCGTAATAACTATTTACATCACAAAAGTTTGCACCCCCCTTTATGTTTAACAACATTGTGAGAAACCAGATGCAACGGGTGGTAAAATTAAATACCACAGAAGATAGATTAAATTATCAGTTAAATTGTGTGGGTACCGATTTTGTAGATAGAGAGTACTCTAAAAGAGCTGCATACAGTGCATGAAGAGAAGTTAAGCAGTTAAGCTTAAAAGGAGAGGTGCAGCCCTATTTTAGTGAGACACACCAGTCTGATACAAGTGCACAATTTAAAACAAACAAGACAAGATATTTGTTAACATATAATAGGAACACACTGAAACAGTTAAAAATATAATATGTAAGCAGTGGACAATTTTATGAGATGTTCAAGGACTAGGTGATATAGCTGGAAGCCCCCCTTCATTTGGTTATAAACGCAATAATACAGTGAAACAAACATTGTTATAAAGAGCAACCAAAAAGTTTTTTTAATGGCATAAGAAATAAGCATGGTACTTATAGATGTAATAATTGTGTTTATTGTAAGGATGTATATATATATATATATATATATATATATATATATATATATATATATAAATAAATAAAGCATCAAGTAACAGGAAAAGATTTTATTTTACATGCTTATGGGAATTGCAATAAAGCAAATTAGTTTATATGGCCAAGTGCGTAATGTGTGAGTGTTACTATGTAGGAATGATGAACAGAAAATTCAAGGAACGTATAGCTGGTCATCTCAATGAAATTAAACACAAAGTCACCACTAACGCACTTAGTAAGCATATATTAGAAAAGGGTGAGGAGCATAGTTTTAAATTTATGATTATAAAAGTAATTTATAAGCCCTGGAGGGGAGGGGATATGAAACTTTTAACAGAAAATGAAGAGATGAAGTGGATATTACATATGAGAGCCCACATATCCCCCGAACTCAATGATTATTTTACTTTAAAACCCTACTTGAAAGTGTTACATCAGAAGGCTTAAATGACTATCATGTTACTTTTATTAATTATTTAAGTTGTGTGTGTTTTAATTGATCTGTATTCGCCTGAGGAAGCCTTGATGGTGAAAGTTTCGACTTTGTGTCAGAAGTTTTAACTTGCAATTTTATTAAAAGTCCCTGAGTGTTTCCAGTGCCTCTTTTCTTGGACTTTGCTGGTGTACTGAGGACTGGTTTGCAACCAACTTGCTGATTTTTGTGGACATTCTGGCTCTATGTCTCTGTATATTGTATATTTATTTATTTTATTTATTTTATTTGCAGTTGGTTTACCAGTATAGTCCAGTGGGCCAAAATAACCCATTTTCAATTGAGTCCTGGGGAGAAAAGCTCCAAAACAATTAGCAAGGTTACAATAAGGTATTTAGTTTCAATTATACAATTACTACGGACTTGGAAATACAGTAGACTAGTGTACAAATATATACAAATATTACAATCTTGTATAGCTGCAAACAATTTACAATATAAAAACTGAGAAGCTTTTACAACTTAGGGTGGGTTACACTGGAGGTATTTTTGATACATTCAGGATGAGCAGCTTAATACAAGCAAGAGAAAGGCATATGAGCTGACATAGAACTTTTTCAATATAGAAACAGAGAACCTTTTCCATCTTAGGGTATATTTACACTTAGGTATCTTTAAGTATTCAGAAAAAGCTTAATACAAGCAAGTGCAAGATCTATGAGTTTAAGGAGAGTAAGTAGAAATTCCCATTATGAATAGGGGAGGAGAAGTGGAAATTCCCAGTATGAGGAGATTATGTTGGGTGGGAGCAGGAGCATTCCCACTGGGAAATTAGGTGTGAGTGAAGGGATTTTTTGAATGAGAAGGGATTTGTGATGGTACGAATGGATGGGGGTAAGGAGTTCCAGAGACGAGCAAGACTATAGGATAAAAGATTTTTTCCAGGGGGACGAATTGGTTTATACAGTTCAATTAGATTTTGGTTGTTAGATCTTAGAATTCTATCAGGTAGGTGCATTTTGAAGGTAGAGGAGAGGGATGGGCAGAGGGAGGGATTGAAGATGAGCTTGTATGCAAGAGTCAGTTGGACGTAGGTGAGGTGATTGGGCAGTTCTAATCATTTTAGTTTGTGGAGAGCTGAACAGTGGTGTGAGGAGGACTTATGGGAGGTAGCAACCTTGGCAATTTTGTTATAGCAAGAGGAGAGTTGTGTTTTGAGAGAAGATTGTAGGTTAGTTAAAAGTGGGGCTCCATAGAGGAGGGATGGGATGAGAAATGTGGTAGATAGGGTGAGTTTGGTGGAGGGTGTAAGGTAATGATTCTGTCTGTAGAGCATGCCAAGTTTTTGGTGATTTTTTTTTTTATATTTAGTTGAAGATGGGAAATGAATTTAAGCTGACTATCAATTTGGACCCCAAGTAATTTGGCCTCAGATACCAGTTCTAGGGGTGTATTGCTGTGACTAGTAATAGTGAAATTACTTGGATTGAAAAAGGTAGCTTTAGAGGGGGTGAATACCATTACTTTGGTTTTGGAGGCATTGTGTACAAGGTGATTTGTTTTCATTCATTGTTCGGTGGTTGAGAATGCATCTTGAGTAAGCTTTAGCAGTGTGGGGATAGAGGTAGCAGAACAGATAATAGTTGAATCATCTGCGTTTTGGAAAATTTTAGTTAGAGGGATAGAGTTGTGGAAATCATTTATGAATATATTGAAAAGAAGGGGACCCAGTATAGATCCTTGGGGAACACTGGTTGGGGTGTTGATGAAAGGGGAGGTGGCTTTTTTCCATCTTACTGCTTGATATCTATTGGATAAGTAGCTAGTGAACCAGTTCAGAGAAGAGGGTGACAAGGTAAGCTTGGAGAGTTTAGTTAGTAGTAAATTGTGGGAGATAGTATCAAAGGCTTTAGAGAGGTCTAGTTGGAGGGTAGAGACAATGTGTCCTGAGTCCCGAGCTTTGTTCACAGCTTCCAGGAAGGAGAGTAGGGCGGTCATAGTACTGTGTCTTGGTCTGAAACCATGTTGTGTTGGAGTTAGCAGGTTATTGTCTAAGAGGTATGGTAGGAGTTGTAGGTGAATACACTTTTCTAAAAGTTTAGAGATAGGAGATAGATAGCGATGGAATGGAAATTAGTAATATTGTTGTTGCTGCCGCCTTTGTGCAATGGAACAACAAAAGCCCTTTTCCAGATTTGGGGTACTGAGCTTTCTTGAATGGAACGGTTGATTAGAATGCTGATGGGGTAGGCAATGGCTTCAGCAGCTATGCTGAGAAACTAATAAGGAATGTTATCAGGGGCATTAGAGCATGGTTTTAGTTTCTGAAGTAGTTTTTTTTATGGTGGATGTGGGTATAGGTTTTAGTGAGAATGGTGGGGGAAGGGGGGAAGAATTTGGGAATGTTGATGGAGTGGTGATAGGGGGAGGAGCAGTGGTAAGGGGTGAAAAGTTGGTAGGGGAGGATTGGGGTGTAGTGCGGGGTGTGGTGGGGTTTGAAGATGAAAAGGATGAGGTTAGTTTGGAGATAGAATCAATGAAGAAGGTGTTGAATTGAGTGGCCAAGTCTATGTCAGGAGCGTTAGGGTCCGGGCTAGGGTTATCTGGTTTGTTGGGATTAAGGAGGGTAGAGATGCATTTCCAAAATTTTTGAGGGTTTGTTTTGTTATTGTTTTGGATTATGGAGAAGTAATTTTGTCTATCGGAAATGATACGCTTTTTTACTTTATTTCTGAGTGTTTTGTATTCATTATGGGCTAGGGGAGTCCTATGTTTCTGATATAATGACCATGCCTTATCTCTAAGGTGCATAGTTACTAGTGTATTTTTTGTTAGCCAAAGCACAGTTTTGTTTTTAATTCTTTTTGTTTTTATAGGGGCTTGTTGCTCTAAGAGGTTTAGAAAGGTTGAGTTAAAGTGGGCGACAGCTTGTTCAAGGGGTAGAGATTTTAGGGTGTACCAGTTGATTGCTTTTAGAGAGTTGGAAAAGGTAGTGGGGTTAAAGTTTTTTTGGCAGCGAGTGATAATAAAATGGTGAGTAAGATGTAGGGGTGAAGTTAGTCGGTGTTTGAATGTGGGCAGGTAGTCACTAAGGGAATCAGGCAGGGTGCCACTATATGAAAAGTGATGAGGGTGATAGGTGTGAGCTATGAATGGTACGGGTGGCAGTTCATCATTATTGTCCCCAACCATGAGAACTGCTCTACAGGAGTTGCACTAGCATGTCCATGCCCATGGTCAAATGCACTGCTGCCAACTGAATGCGACTCATGTCTGCTGGATGAGCTCCCTTCATGGGGATACCCAGGACCATGAACCTATGGTCTGTCATGTCTGGGTGTGGACAGCAGAACAACTGATGGAGCAGTGGAAGTACTGCCACTATGGGAGCATGATCAGCCATGGCCATGTTAGCTGATAGCAGATGATGTGGCTGACTTACAACCATGAGGATGCTGTTCCCCTCCCGGCAGATGTTCCATTACAGATAATGCTTATTCCATGACAGACACCCCTTGGTCCATCACAGATGGCCATCATTCCAACGTGCTATCCATCAGATACATCAAATCAGAAACACTGCAAAGGCAGTCACCCATGCCAGACTGTGCTACATCTACAACCCTGAACATTTGTCTGGAGCACCTATGGGAATGTGCCTGTGCCTCCATGATGGCCCTAAACATACATTGAGTGGTATGGGAAGACACACTTGGACCAGGTGTATGAGGGACAGCAAGCCTCCTCTGAGCACCCCTATCAGCCCTGCTGTGTGCCACCTCACCCACAATTGGGCTGTATCCAGAGTCAACAGACACTGAAGCCACAGTAGCCACACTTCAGTAATCAATGGCCTTGTCCTACACCTGTAAATATCTGAGGGTTCACTGGAATGGGTAGGAATAGACCTATTGGCTGTGTCCGACAGAATTGTAGGAGATGACTGAATGTCAACCTCAGTGTCAGATTTAACCTCTGCACCCCCCAACTGTGCCTCAGTTTGGCCACCATTATCATCAGAGTCTGCTGGTACACTGACATCAGGTGGCAGAGGGCCTACACTCCCACTGTCATGATCGCCTGTGATAAAAAGTAGCAAACACAGGAAAAAAATTAATACCTACACCACTATAGTCCAATATGTGATAACAAAGTAGCAGTGCTGTAATTATTACAGACAGTACAGCAATATACACAACAAGCCTGAGATCAACAGCACACACTATAATATGTCTTTAAATTGCTCAGCAGTATTGACATAAAAATGTTTGATTTACCATCTGCAGATGAGATACCCTCTGCAATCCAGACAGTCCTGTAAGAAGTTAAGCAACAGGTAAGGGCAACACCATCACAATTATCAGTAACACAGGGGGTAATAAGTTTACTCCTTTATATGTCCATTAACTATACTTTCAACAAGAACATGGCTGATAACTCCAACCTAAGCTAATAACTGTAGCGATCTTCAATCCCCCCAAAAAAGACATGTGACACAGAAGTAACATTGATTTCAGTTGTTTTATTATACATCAGTATTCAAATGTTAAGATACCAAAACCTACCTAGAAGCTCTTCCTGGGATGTACTTGCTGTCTTTAAACTGTTTCTCTGACATCCAGCACATGCTTTATTGCATTCTCCTGGAAGCTATCTGGATCCTTGATATTGGCCAGGAACTCTTCATTAGGTGCCAGTGGTGATTCCCTAGCAGGCCCTCCCCTGATAACCATCTGGTCACGGCCCACTGCAACCACTCTCCTCTGTGCAGATGTGGTCATGTCACTGGCTCTGTCGGGTGCACCTGCTCATATGCCCTGCTGTGGCCACCCATGGCATTCAGATCATCAACTATCTATTGCCAAATTTGCATCCTACATGCCATATCTCCCTGTTCCCTTTCCAGCAGAAAAGCACCATGTTGCCCAAAGGCATCCACTATCATCTGGTCCACAGCTCTGGTGAAGGGGGGTCTCTGAGGATTGACACACCTGGGTGGCATACTCCTAGGTGTCTTAAAAGGCAACAGAAGGATAATTCACATAAGTATCACATAACTACAAATTAATTGTTTGCAAATAAAACAGAAAAGATAGCCACTCAGTATTACCCCTGGAGAAACATGCAACAGTCTACATATGTGAAATATGAACAATAGGCAGGATGTAGAAGAAGGAGAATAACAAAAGAAACATATCCTTGTTTGTGTCATTAAAGTAACTCAGCATTGTACCACCATAAAAGAGCAGTCTATCCTTGTTTGTGCCATAACAGTAACTCACTTTTTCCCCTCCCACAAAAGAACAGAAAAATTACACTTTTTTTAACAAACCATCTTTGAAATGCTAAAAGTACTACCAAATGAACTGTCCCTGAAAAATTTGTATCACACAGCATTTTATTTTCATGTGTTGGTAATCATGTATACCTCTGAAATTGCTTGACAAACATGCCTATGCCACCAGTATACTTCTAAGTAATGCATACAGATAAAAGTATAGAAGCCTTTGCTTCAGATTATTCTTAAATACATTCCAACATGTGCAATATGTAACTGAGAAAATAGAAGCATATCTTCTGAAGTTCATTATTCCTCTGCACAGATATATCTTGAAGAAATAGCATATGTGCAGTCTTCCCAACATAAACAAGTCTTCTCACCATCAGTTTGCCTTGCTACACGGTTGCATTTTTATATGGTGTAGATTCAGGGTTGTTAGCACTGTGAAGATTCATATGATGTGTGAACTCATTAAGATTGCTGAATCCTAAATACTTGGATCCTTGTATGAGATATAAACATAGTTCAGACACTCTCTTAGTGTTTGGTTTTAATGGATTGCAAACTGTGAATGATTAGTAGTTGGGAGAAGGAAATCAGCACCTCAGGCTGCCTTATTTCCACTGGGTGTGTCAGGTTAGTTCTACAAAGTCTTAGACGTAAGGTTGGAAATGTAAATAAGCAGCACACAACTCACAGCTTGAGTTCCTTAACATCCAACCTGCTGTCCATTTGTTGGCAAATGTGTATGATGTTATTTCCACTTAATATCCTCACACATTTTAAGGTCAATGACATAGAATGGCTTACACACTGCATGTCTCAGATTACTGGTCAGGTAAATGAAGAATGGCCACCAAACACAGAAATGTAAAAAAGAACTGTATATTTGCAAGCAATTATCATGACTGGTTAATTATGACAGGTTGTGTGGTCACTAGGTGCACTACATCCAAAAATAATAAATGTACAAGTAACACTTGTATTGTTTGATATCACTGTAGATGCTGTTGCAGTTGGTTATGTGCAGATTGCATTCAGTTCTTTGCTGCAAAGCTGTATGTGTGGCAAAGAGGGATAAGGCACCCATCCTGTGTTCTGAAGGTGCATTGGAGTGAGAGTTCAAATCCAGATCTATGTAGACATATCTGAGTTGTCATCATTTTCTTATGTGCATGTCATACATTGATTTTTCTCATTTCTACTGCTGCTCCTTTTTTTCTTTCTCCTTTTCTGTCTAATTTTTTGGGAGGCCATTGTTTAAGCAATGTGGTGCTTAGCCCAGTCACAGGAATGGATGAAATGAATGCTGGGTTTGGCTGTGCTTATCTCATTTGCACAAAGTACGACAGTGTGTGCAAACTGGACAACTGGACCTCCAGGAAGCAGACAGCTCCAGACAGTCAAAAATAGAAACAGGATACATTCAATTAATGCTACTGGGAATTGTGCAAACCTGCTAGGCAGCATTGCATGGCAGTTAACAATGAGAACTTAAAGAATGGTTAGTAAAATAAGGAATGTTATGTAACTAGTTCTGTGATAGCAGATGTATGTGTAGGGCTGGAATACAGATGGTCCTGGGTTCTAGTACAGGGTGTGCAACCTTTTTATCACTGTTGTGACATTGCAGTCTATAGCAGTGAACAGAAAGATAAACAAGTGTTATTTCAACCTTCTTGAGGCAACAGGTGAAAGTGTAAGACTGCCATACACATGGTCCTGCATTCAAATTCAGGATATTTCATACACTTTTACTGTTGTTCATCTTCCCATGGTAGTCACTCTCACTTATAACACTTGAGATAGTGGAGCTGATATTAATTTTATGTAAGAAGACTGAGACAGTAGTATTGTGTCAGTTATTGATTTATTTATCTATGTATTATTATATTTATTATCAGGTGCATAACTGTGGGTATACTGTGTACTATATTCCTGTAAGTATAATTCTGCTGTCTGGACTGGAATGGCCTTCCCATTTGCCTAAAACAAATACATAACTGCCTGAACATCCAATAATCTTGGAATTCTAATTACAATTATGTAATGCCTCACTGCTGCTCTCCATCGTGCAAACACATTGCTCAGGGTGTGCACTGCCGAGCAGCAAATTTGCATGAAGGTAAGCAAAGCACAACAGTTTCAGTGTGTGCGTTCCAGTAAACATGATAATTGGAATTGGCAGGAAATCATCAGTCTCCATTGCTCTAGATCCATGACAGACATGGCAGGAATTTTTGGGGAAGGTGCCAGGTTTAGGGCACAGAGGTGTTGTGTTCAGGAGCCCAAGATTTTTATTGGACTCATAGTTAAGAACCACAGTGACAAACTTCTGCAGGGGGACTATCCTGGCTCCCAGAATAAGTCTGAGCTTGAGATGGTTTAGCCCAGGCTGTATCCAGAGCTACCGGTATCCCACACAAGAGATACATAACCACTGGACTGAGGAATTTAGGACAGAAGACATCCCACATCTGTGTAAGTATCATTTACAGAGAGTACTTGTAAGACTTAAAAAGCTGAATATAGGCAAGACTGGTATAATGGTCTTCCTGTTCTGTTCTGTTTTTCCACAGCTAATAGTGACTGTGAGTGCAATGTTTGAAGCCATAAGGGCTAGACTGGGGAGGATGAGGGAAGCATGTGGTATTTATACAGCAGAAGAGTACTATTATTGCAGCATTAAAAGTTAAAGATAGCCTTTTTTGGTATTTTATAGAGTTGTATCAAATTGAGTGTGCATATCTCAACTGTAAAAGCAAGTATGCAGTCAACTGTAGCACAAACCAAAAGTACAATAGACTTTAGCAAGAGTTTGTGTGTTGAAATACCACACTTCTCAATGATACAATACTGTTAATTCTTCAATAATATTTAAATTAAAGTCAAACCTCTATATCAGTGGCACAAATGCCCTGCTGCAAACTGTAATCTGTATAGAGAACACGCATATGTGCAATATATGCACATGTCAAGGATTACTTGCTGCAATCTGTAGTATAGTGTGCATCTGTTAAGAGGTGGTAGTCTTAAATTAAAAAATTAATATAATAGAGTTAAATAATTGTATTAATGAATTGTATGTGACATATGAAGGTACTAATGTTATCTCTTTTTTCTTTCATCCCAACCATTATCTCTCTTTCTTATTTTATTTCATATTATTTATACAAATATTTCTGCATCATTTTTTTTATTTTCTTTTATGAATACATTTTTATTTTATATATATGTTATTTATTTTATTGTAAAAATGTAATTTTTATTTTATTTTATTTTTTTATTTATTTATTTTTTTAAATTTTATTATGTGTCATTAAAATGTGTCCATGTCATTGATGGATTCCACATCATGAAATGTTCCACAGCACAGAAGGGTAGGTCCATCCCACAAAATCTGGCTGCCCCCCCTCTACTGGTTCCAGCACTGATGCCCAACACAGGATCCAACCTGGCAGGACTGCCTCTGCTGCCCCTACACTACCCGCACCCTCAAGTAGTCTTGCCCTGGAGGCTGGTCCAGTGGTACCCTCTGGAGTAGTGACAGAGTTGGTGATTTTGACACTCACACCAAGTAGCCAGGGATGGTGTGTAGGGTTGTGCACTGCACCATTGGTGCACACCTATGCCAGCTGGAGTGGCTGCTCTCCTTCATTTTGCATAGTACTAGGAGTAGAAGAAGACTTCAAGCACTCAAGCCAGCAGCAGAGTGAGGTGAGTGTGATGGCAGTCTAGTAGGTGAAGACTTGATTCTCACTGTTGCTAAGCTTGACAACCATGGGCTCAGGATGTCCCCACTCTCACTCCAATGATGGTGTCCCCCAACCTTTTGTATCCATTAGTGTCCCTGTCTCTTGTCCTATTTGTGTTCTCTGTCTGCAATTGCTTCCACACCTACCGAACCTACCTGACCCAGACATACCTAAGTTCCTTCCCCTAATTTCCTCTCTCTCTCTCTCTCTCTCTCTCTCTCTCAAAGATAAATAAATAAATAAACAAAAGGGCACCTGCACCAGAAGAAAATGTGTCCCATACATAGCTCTCCATTTTGCACACATGACTTATTGATACACTTGATTTGGCCTAATTGGCTGTACAACATGATTTTTGGGGGTAACTCCTCTCTCTTGATGTGACAGTCCAGATTCAGTTAATATTTTCCACATATGTTTACTTTACACTATTAAAAATGTATAGCTATGGTTCTTTCCTACCTCCCTCCTGCACATTCCTGCACTGCTTTCCCTTTATCTTTCCCTTTGTTATTCCCCCTGCTTGCTGTTCATTTCACCACTGTCCTGTCTACCCCATTTCACCTATTTAATCCATTTTTGTGCAAAGGTGCTCATTGCGCACCAACGCATAGCAATGGTGAGTGGCAGCAATGTAATTAAATGCATTTAAAAGTATTACATACACCTGTATTTGAACCCAGTACCATCTGGCTCCAACAATGAATGTATCAATGCATGAACACATGCTGCCGCAGAGTCAGTTAAGCAGCAGGTGCATTTAATAGACTCAATATTGTCAGTCTTTAGCAATGTAGCTCACGTTTGTGAACTGCTTAGCTACATGGAAACATGGGTATCTTACATGCATATGCACTTTGGTAACCATCTTGCAAACCTGCTGATTGCCACACTACGTAAATGTACATATTATGCTGAATTACTGCTGTTTACTGTCCATTCCCTGTGTATGACATGAAATTATATGTGGAAACATTACAAACCTAACAATACGTCACATATTTACAATATATCCATGTTATGCCACCCCTCTAAGCACTGCATCCATGGTGTCTCAGTACTCTTTCCACACATATGTCAACCACAGTACAAAATGTAATATTAAATGTTGTGTGCTGTGCAATGCATGTTATTCTGGTAACATGCAGAACTACAACTATTCACCCATTCTTAAAAAGCCTTATCTGCAAGGCTAGGAAAGGAATCACCATAGACCATATCCATAGGAACATAGGTGACTTTCAACACACTTTACCCGACCCATTTTGTTTTTGTCAGGGGTAGATCTTGCTTATTAAACCTTGTTGACTTCTTGGATACTGACCCCAAAGACCTAGATGAGGCATAACAGGACATACTACCTATATTGAGTTATCTGAGGCCCTTGACACTATCCCCAATTCATGTCTCATAGTGACTCTCTCCCATGTGGAACTAAACCATACAATAGTAGAGAAATAGGCAACTGGCTCACTGACAGAACATACACTCTCAAGGTTATGGACTGCACCTCCACCACTAGCCACCTACCATTAGAATACCTTAAGGATCTGTGCTGGGCTCTCAGCTCTGTGCAAAATACATCCCTGAAGCACAGGCAATGGTAGATGGCCTGTGGTTTACCAAGTTTGCTGGTGACTTGTAACTAGATGCACAAATATAGAATCCCCCAATGATGGTAACATATTACAGAAGTGGCTGCCATATACAAATCTTTGGTGTCAAACTCAGAGATTGAACCTTAAAGCATGCAATGCCTCTTTGTCCCCATTGGCAATGAAGTACCCCTGCTAATTATGATATACATAGCAGTTCTCTAAGCTCAAACACAGTGTTGTGACACTTGATAACACATGTTCATAACAATCTACACTTTCATCAATGTGTCCATAGCGGATACACACACATTCCACATTGCATACATCATACATATGGATATCACATCCAAGACCAGGGTGGTCATACCTTTTCTGTACTCTACTGTTATCAGACCACAAATTGCGTATAATGCTCCCTTCTGTCTGTACCTCACCAGACACCTGCAGCAATCTGGGAAGATATGGGGTTGTGCCTGGGAGATGCCAGGGCCTCCAAACATGGCATACATGGAATGAGTGAAATTCTGTCACTGTATTCAGTATCATGCAGGCTGCTGAAAGGTGATCTATGCCTGCCCTACAGAGCAGTCTCAGATCCTGCCACACTGGAAATGCTGGACAGCTACAAATTAAATGAGACAAGAATAACTTAGCACAGGGTTCACAACCTATCCTGTGAGATAAACAGAACATGATGGGGAAACAGATATATCCACCAGTGACTTACTCTTCTCTGTAATAGGCTCCCACTGTGTGAGAACCAGTGCTCCTCAATAACCCTGTTCAAGTGTAACATTGATAACTAGTTGGGAGATTGAAAAGACACCTCTGGGGTGGCACGTGTGTCCCTCATGGACAGGGCCAGTTGGTACTGCTCACAAAATTGTGACCATACAATTATGCTCAATAAGTGCACTTGTGCTTTTACACAGCTAGGCTTGTAAACACTGTAGAGCTATTACGCTAGTAGCCTCCTATGACTCTGTGAAGATAAGAGCCTATGCAGGCCTCCCAACATGTCTTCCACATGGCCTGCTGATGTCATCTACTATAAATTCACCTGCAGTCTTATAAAAGTAAGACTTGTGCCATGGATCTTGCGTAAAGTACTACAACTGTAGTTTGTATACTTAGTTAGGATTTCTGTTCTCGCTACAGTCAAATATGTGTGTGTGTGTGTGTGTGTGTGCGTGTGTGTGTGTGTGTGTGTGTGTGTGTGTGTGTGTGTGTGTGTGTGTGTGTGTGTGTCTAGACAGAACAGCAGAAGTGTGTATCCCACAGTTACTGCTCCAATACTAAGGATTGACAGTATTTTGATTCTTGCAGATGCCTACACATCCATTTCATGCAGCCACCCAACATCTTGTACCCCACATGGCCTGCTGTTGTCATCTACTATAAATGCACCTGCAGTCTTGTAAAAGCCAGACTTGTGCCATTACACTTGCATAAATTACTGTAGTCTAGAGTTTGTGTACTTAGGTAGGGGTTCTGTTCTCACTGCAGTAAACTGGGCATGTGTGTGTGTGTGTGTGTGTGTGTGTGTGTGTGTGTGTGTGTGTGTGTGTGTGTGTGTGTGTGTGTGTATGTGTGTGTGTGAGCTGTTGCTTGACATTACAGAGAGCATTTTACACCATGTAGGACACTGTTATATTCTCCTCAACAGACACTGCTGATGTCATCAGCCATAAAATGTTGTCTGAGACACTTCAAGTCGGACTTGAGCCACTGTGCTTGTGTAAAGTACTGGGTTATGTAGTCTGTGCACTTAGATAAGTTACTTACTGGAGAGAAAATACAATGTTCTGGGTGTTCGTGATTTTAAACTTTTGACATTGTCGTCTCAATGATATAAAAGTTGACAAAATGGTATGTCAACTATATGAAGGGGACCCATAGGTATAGTTCAATAACACGGAAAAACAACAAAGTACCAGTGTGTAGCAAAAGTACACATTAATAAAATAAAATAATAAAAAACAGAATAAAATCCACAGTAAAATCCAATGGAAACAAATGTTGCTTCATCAGATCTACCAAATACGCAGTTCACCATCATTTTATAGGAAAGTAATTAAGCAATTAATAGGGTAAATTACCATAAAGCTCTAAATCTCAGTGCAGGCTTTAGGGGAACACTGCAGTTCAAACCCTTGCCTCTATTTGCAGCCAGATTATATATCATTTTTTTCTAGACATTCAATGTAGGTCTTAACATCACCACCTCTGCCTGATGTTTTGCCAAGCTCCAAATCCAAAAATTTGAACACATGCTCACTCCCTTCTATCAATACATGCTTGGCAAGAGCATTCATAGGTTCATAGGTTCATAGGTAGGTACTAGGCTATTGGCCCTAGGGCCTATATAAGCCTAGCCAAAAAATGTCATTCCTGTCATCCTTTCTGTTCATGGCATAAACATGTTCCCTAATGCGATTTCTTAGTTGTATAGTGGTCATACCCACATAATAAGAACTACATATTTCACACACTGCCAGGTACACTAAATTATTGCTATTACAGTTAGCAGAAACATCAAAAGTGTAAAGACATCCATTCATAGGATGTATAAAGACATTGTCAGTCCTAATATAACCACAAACATTGCATTGTCTACATGCATGAATCCCTGATGTAGCTATACTAACTTCATGATTAGAACTATACAATTATAGAGGTTTATAGCACAAGCGTTTCTTCAAAAAAGCATTATTCTTATAGGTGAAAAGTGGGTGTCATCTAAAACCTCCTTGAACTTGGGGTCTGAGGTAAGAACTTTCCAGTGTCTCTTAATTATATTACATACCGAGTCTACATCTGTCGAATATGTAATATACATCCTCAGACTATCATTCCACTTAGGGTGCTCAATAATAGCAGCATTCTCTGTATTGTAGTAAGGTCTAGCTCTGTCAGATCTGTGTACAATCACATCATTCTGTACAGTTCCAACATCAAACTGTGCATACCCTCTTTGTATATATTCATCAGGCAAAATATCAAAGTGGACGTGCATGTCACTGTCTCTATTATGTAGCCTTGCTGACCTGTAAAACTGCCTGTTCATAACATTTATTTTAGCTTTCTTGGGGTGCATACTCTTAGAATGTAACTTGTTATTCACCTTACAGGGTTTTTCAAATAGTCTAGTGACTAAGCCACCTTGTAATGTCTGAACAGTGACATCAAGATTGTCAGCATCAGTATTTGATTCACCATACATGAGCCTCAAAAAATATGTGGTGCTCTCTAAATAGCTCACAAAGGTCCTAAACTCCTGAGTGGTGCCTCCCCACAAAAGAAACATGTCATCCACAAATCAATTGTAATATAAAATCTTTTCCTTAAAAGAGTTACAATTATTGAAAACATACATGTACTCTCATTGGGCAAGCACCATGTTTGCATAACTATTTGTGCACAAGGTGCCCATAGCTACTCTCACTTTTTGAATAAAATATTTATCATCAAACATGAAAACATTATTAGTCAAAATGAGCTCTATTAAATAGCACAGCAGTTCAACTTTTATTCATATTAAATTCTGATCTTGCCATCAAAAACTGTCTAATGAAATCAATGCCTGTGTCATTTGGAATGCATATAAATAGTGACACCGCATCCATAGTCACTAGAATATAATCTAGGTCTCAATTCATTTCAGACCAATTCGCTAAACCTTTAAGAAAGTGTTTAGTGTCTAACAGTATGGTATCGACTTTATCTATAGAGGCTTAAGTTGTTTCTCCACATAGATTGAGATGGGCTCAGTATCTCAACCTCTTACAGATAGTATTGGTCTCATCGGTGGATTAATTAGAGACTTATGCACCTTAGGCAACCCATAAATTACAGGTATTTTGGGGTGATCAACACAAAAATATTCATACAGGTCCTTGCCTATCCTCCCTTCTAGCAGAAGATCATAAAGGTTAGAATTCAATCTCTCTATCCTAGAAGAGATGTGCACCAAATCACAAACTAGGTAGACTGTCTCATCCAGCAACATATCATTCATAGCTTTCACATACGCTACCATGTCCATCACTGTGATGGACCCACCCTTATCTGCTGGTCGTATGTATAAGTCATCCCACTCTACCAATTCATTCAGAGCAGCCAATTGTTATTTACTCAAATTATAAAAAGTTCAATAACATAATATTTTTTAATTGTAAGCTCAAGCAAGTGCCATTCCAGTAAAAATACTAACATCTTACCCACAGCCCTGCTCCCTAGAAAAAAAAGCTGCCTCCCTAGAATAAATTATAATGCTTGAATACCCATTGCACACATGGATGCTTCAGTGATTGTTAACCATAATGATGGCTGAACATATTTTATATTATGTGTGCATGTCACTGCTGACAGTACATTGCATAGCATGGATTTACTGTTACATAAACTTTTCTGCAATGCAAGAAGTATTCATGTGTATGAGAATTATAAAAACTACAACTGTAAATCCTGTTTTTCAAGTTTCCTACTCATCTACTCATACCTACATTTCTCCTGCATGACACAGCCTGCCCTAATAGAATGTGATAAGTGGTAATATAGCTTCTGGTACTGTTTAGGGGTGATATATGGGTGATTTTTGTAGTTTCATATCCAGCACAGTACTAGCATATATAAACCACTATTGGCTTGCTGCTGCCCCTGCATTATATAGTACATTGTCCAATACTGTACACACACATGCTTGTACTATTCAGAATATGGCAAGTTAACAGACAACAGCTTTATGTGTATCCAGATAAAACCATACTCCATGGTTCTCAGTCTATTGTATTATAGCTATACCTGCAAAGCATAAGTTTCAGCAATTACACATGTTCTGGTATGTCCTGCATCATAGCCACATTCTCTGCAAGACTATTTTTCTTTTTTTTTTTTGTTCCAGATCCATGGCAGTTAAATTGGTTGGGCTGACTTTTGTGGACATGTGTCTCCTCCAAGCCCTCCTGTTCCTGATAGCAAGTCATTCAGTGCAATCTAGATGATTAACCTCCTCTGTGATGTGGGTCACCTGCTAGGTGAAAGAGTGGATTGATCCTGGGACCTACCACTGACACTCACATAGGATGGATTGAAACAGTACTAGAAGGCCCTACCCGAACATACTGGCAATGTTTATAAGGCAATTGTGAGCTATTAGGCATGACCTCTCTTAAGGTGTATCCTTGCCTCCCTCCAAAAGTGACAATACTCTTAATGGCCTGACCATTTACATAGTCCTGTTGACATCATGCTTCCAGTCTTGACCAAGGCCCAGCACCACAAAGACAACCTGCCTCACTCCAACATATTATCATTATCCCACCAAACAAACAGAGATGAGCAGTCATAGTCTCATAATCCCCTCCACCACCAGGCCTTATAATTGCCTGGAGTGCATAAATGAACTCTGGTCTGAGTCATTATCAAGGCTTCATCCCTATACATCAGTGTAGCGAGGTTGCACTACAATACTTGCTTACTTTGACACATGCTATTGGAACAGTGAGTGTTCTTGAACATCAGCACTGAGTGTTAGCAGTCCCTGGTAAGGTATACATTGCATTGTAATGAGACCCATTAGTGATGTATAGCACTGGAGAGCTAAATAGTGCATATGTGAAATCCAAGTGTATAGTATTCTAAGACATGCACATGCACATATATGAAATTATTTCCTATACATAGGTGGACAGCATGGTTTCCTTATACCAAGGTATCCTCACATATCTATTGTATAAGATCCTTCAGGCTGCATCACAGTATAGGTCCGTGTTGTATAAATACACGACTATAGTGTTTCAACCATGTTCTGATTTTGCGGAGCACTCCTATAAGGAAGATACAACCTGTATGTTGTGATACTGCCTATATTTTGTAAAGTTTCATTTGGAACCTGTTTTATGTATTTGGCAAAATAGCAGTATAGTCCTTATTGTTGACTCCACGTCTGGTTACTAATACATATTTCCATCCATGACCTGCACATGTCCAGATGTCTAGGCAGGGCCAATGGAATAATTAAGGACTGCACCCACCCTGCGCACAAACTGTTTGTGTACCTATCATCTGGCAAGCACGTCAGTAGCATAAGATGCAGAACTACGAGATTCAGAAACAGCTTCTTCCCACAGGCCATCAGACTGTTGAACTCTGGCAACATTCATGCCCCCTGATGACCATCTGGCCATCAGTTCAATTTGGAAGACTGTCTGAAATTGTGCAATAACTTGACTACCTACCTCAATCCAATATTAGTGCAATACTCATTAAATCAAGACAATTCACTGGTCATCAGGAGTAGTAATAGGACCAGAGAAATCTCTCATTATAGTGCTATATGTAATGCTAGTGTGTAACTCAGTCACAGTGCAATACTCATTAGTGTCTCATTCTGGGCAATACGCAATGTAAGCCTTTAAGGCAATGTCTTTGCTCAGTACTGTGCAATACTCAAGCAAGTAAAGAGATCACTGTATAATAAATGTTAAAGTGAGTTGAAATTTATATGCAGTATTATGATTATTTATCTAGAGCATTATGGTATATAGTAAGTGGTTATAGATAGGATCATAGGATCATAGGAGATTACTAGGCTATCGACCAGGAGGTAATTTTAAACTTAGCCATTTCAACCCAATGTAATACCGTAGAAGTACCAGTCAATACCCAAGATTGCATTTAGTGATGACTTCCCATATCCAGGAGAGTTGTGAGCACTATCCCTGGTAGGAAGTTATGGCACCCCCCTCATCCACGTTCATCTTGAACAGTGTCATAGAGGTGCTCTGTTTTACATAAATTGGTAGCCTGTTCCAAAGACATGGCAGTCACTGGGAGGTAAATCTGTCCCTGCAGCATGTAGTATTTAAGTTGCAGGGCATATTTAAGTCCCTCAAATGGGTAGCCCTAGACCTATTTGATTTACTGATATGCAGTAAGTTTGGGTCTTGGGTTGCTCTGTGTGCCAGGGATAAGTCTCCCCTAAGATGTCTATATGATATGGAGTATAGTGACAGGGACTTTAGTCAGTCTATGTAAGGCACATGCTGGAGGTCCTTGATCTTTATTAAAAACCTCTAAGGTCTCTTTAATTGTTGCAGGTGCTTAGTACTGTCCATACTGAATGGGGCATTATACTCAATTATGAGCTGGATAATTGCTGAATATAGGGGTGTTATAACTTCTTTTACTCTCAAGGTGATGCCTTTACTAATCAAGTGAGCTACATGGAAGGCTTTCCTTACAATTGTAGATACATGGTGGTCAAAGTTAAGGTCACGGTCAACCTGTGATCCCAGGTCCCTTTACATTTCATGGGTAGTTAGGGTATTATTGTTGATTTGATAGTGTGAAGGGACAGTGTTTGTGTCAAAGGGAATGACAATGCATTTTTTGCATTCAGTTTGAGACTGTGAATAACACACCAGTCATTGGTCTGTGTGAGACCCTTCTGGAGTATACTAACATAATTTGGGGATTCAGTGATGGCACCTAGTTTGCAGTCAACTGCAAACTTGGTCAGCCACAGCCCTTTAGTTTTGACCTGAACTTCTGAGAAGTATACACCAAACAACATGGGGCCAGCACTGACCCCCGTGGCACCCTGCTGGTAGCATGTCTGCTGGTTGATGTGGAGTCACCCACTTACAGTTTGCCCAGTTTGTGAGCCAGTTGATAACCCATTTTAGAACAAAGGGGTTTACATTCAGTTTGCTAAGTTTATTGGTAATGCCTGAATGTAGAACTGTGTCAAAAGACTTTGCCAAGTCAAGGTATGCTGTTTGCACAGACTTGCCCATATCAAAGAACCAGGTCACACTTTCAAAGAAATCCACTAGATTTAACAAGCAGAACCTGCTCTTCTGGAAGCCAAATTGGGTAGGATCCAGGGTTTGGAGGTCACCTATGTCTTTATTTATGAGGTCCACAATAATATGTTCCATGGCCTTACAGATGAGCCTGGTCAGGCTTATGGATCTGTAGTTCCCCAGGACTATTGCTAGGCCACCTTTGTGGAGGGGAATAATTGTAGCTGTTCTCCATTCAGCAGGAACAAAACCTTTGATCAGGCTATGATTGTAAAGGGTACTTAGTGGTGATGCTAGTTCATGTTTTAGTTGATTTAGAAGACAGATTTAGATGTCATCTGGTCCCATAGAGGCCGAGTTTTTTGCCTTGGACAGGGTTTTGAGGACCTGTTCTTCAGATATGTAAGGTGGGGGTTGGGAGAGGGTTTGTTGTAAGTTAGGAGGGGATAAGGTAGTGAAACTTTCACCAAACCTATCCGCTAGCAGGTTCACTATCTCTGTGTGGTCAATGTATGTGAAAAAACTGACCACCAGTTCTGCACATGCTTGGGGCCTACCCTTTAGGTTACATACATAGCTTTTAAAAGGCCTTATGGTTATCTTTGGCAGCACTTGCTAGGTTTCTCACAAAGGAGCTCTTGGAGGATTTGACAAGTTGTCTCATTTTATAAAAAGGCTATCCAGAATTATCAATAGTTATTAATGAAAGGAAATGGGTTATGGTATTTTTCAGAGGATGATGTTAATAAGAAATTTAATGTAGAAGGATGTGAGATGGCCACTTTTTACTGCCTCACCAAAATATATAAGCACATTTCCAACCCTCCAGGTAGACCCATTGTGTTGGCGTGCCAGTACGTTTTGAATACGATCAGTATCTTTTTACATAACTATTTGTTAGATGTAATTAAAAAAACTACTTTCATATGTTAAAGATATTTTTGATTTTTTGAAAAAAATAATGACTATCCAGTGGGAGAAAGAGATGTTTTGGTTGGTTATAGACGTTAAGAGTCTATATACCAGCATAAAACATAGTCATGGAATTGAAGCATTGACATTAAGAGTCTGTATACCAGCATTAAACATAGTCATGGAATTGAAGCATTGGGGTTTGCATTAGGTAGTAGCCCTGTGGATATGTATATGATTGAACTGCTGGAGTTTAGTTTGAAGAATATCTACTTTGTATCTGTATCATCAGGAACAAGGCACTGCTATGGGTGCTTCATTTGTCCCTATATATGCCAATATTATGATGGGTCTATTAGAATATGAATATATATATATATATATATATATATATATATATATATATATATATATATATAGGAGTTCATTTTATAACAGATATGATTGCCAATATTGCAGATATATAGATGATCTCATTTTTATTTCTAAGGGTGGATATGAGAAGGCTAGTGAATTTGTAAATGAATTAAATAACAACAGATTTGGTTTACAATTTGAAACGTGGCCCGCAAGTGTTTTTTCTGGATGTGTGCTTAAAAGGTACTATTAGTAAAGGTATATTTACTAAAGTACAATGGAAATTCCAATATATTAATCATTTCCTTCATGGTACTAGTGTTCATCTTATAAAATCCCTTCCATATGGTGAACCTATGAGAGTTAAGCGATTATGTAATAATGAAACTATTTTGGAAAAAGAATTTAATAAAACAGTACAGATGTTCATTTTAAGGGGATATGAGGGAAAGGAAGTGAGAAGTTCCC
>NC_056745.1:304628178-304655678 GCF_019279795.1 Protopterus annectens | reverse complement strand
AGTTTGTTGACAGTCTGCTTAGTAGCTTTGAAACCTGGTAATAGCAGTATGGTTGAGGTTAAGGGAAGAAAGGACATTAATGAGTTTGCTGTACTTGACCATGTCAAAGGCTTTTGACAAGTCAAGGAATATGGCTGATACAAATTGGGAGTTGTTTCTGCGTTGGTTGACTGTGTCTGTAAAGGACAGTATGGCTGTTGTGCTACTATGTGCAGGACGAAAACCATGCTGGATATGAGATAGGAGATTGTGTGAGAGGAGGTATTCCATGAGTTGGGTGTGAACTACTCTTTCAAGGATTTTAGTCAGGGGTGAAAGAATGACAATGGGGGGATAATTAGTTCACAGGAGCTAGTGCCTTTGTGTAGTGGTAGAATGTGAGATATTTTCCAGATAGTGGGGGGCATATGCTTCTGTTATTCATCTATTTATGAGTATGGCTATAGGGTAAGAAATAGCTTCTGCTGCAATTTGTAGATATTCTGCAGGCAGATTTTAAGCAGAGTGGTTGGTTTTAGTTTATTTCAGTAGTTTTTGATGTAATGAATGGGGACTGCATTTAACTTGAATTGGCTGGTGGTGTTTTGTGGGAGTGTATTATGGTTTGGTTCTGGGGTGGGGGTGGGATTGGACCTGGTCTGGTTGTTAGCTAGAGTTTGAATGGCTTCTGTGAAGTAAGTATTGAATTGGGTTGCCACATTTTCATAGTTGTTATCTGTTTTTGGAGTGGGAGTGGGAGTGGTAGTTTTACCTGGTTGCAATAAGTTATACACTGCAGCCCAGAACTTTTGTGGATTATTTTGATGTTTGATTTGAATACTGTGGTAGTAGCTGGATTTGTCAGTTTTAATAGTTTTTTAAATTTATTTCGAAGTTCAAGGAAATGTTGTTTAGTAGTGCTGGTTTTGTTTTTATGGAATAGTAACCAAGCTTTTTCTCTGGCTTTGAGTAGGGATCTGGTTTCTTTGGTTAACCAGGGTGCGTAACTGGATTTGACTCTAACATTTACATATATACATAAGTACATACACAAAGGTTACATCCACCAACAAAAGCATAAAATGTAATGTCTGTTAATTTGCGTGATTTATGGACATTTGACTTGCTCACCTTAATGACACAGGTAAGAGGTGAACATGTCAAGACAACTGGACTGATTGTGTCCCAGGCTGGGCTTGATGTGAGACACTGCATATGCTTTATATCTATGTTAGATATAAAGCACAGATGTATTACACTGAATGACTCTTCCCCCATGATCGATGTATGGGGACAACATCACTGAAGGCCTAAAATGTCGCACTGACATTTACTGGATGGCAATCAAAGTGAGGAACCTGTTCAGTGACCTGTACTGATGGTTTCCAGAAAAAGTGGATGAGTCAATGGACAAAAAGCAGCAGACTTCCCCAGAGGACTACTGAAAGAATTGTTCTTCCTACACCATCTCAGGCTTTCACATAAAATGCATAAAATGTAAGCCTCTAAACCAAGTATTCAGTGTTTCTAATCTCTATGTTTCATAAATACCATAAGTTCCTAATGTATTTATTGTTACCAGAATGCATAGTTCCAGTGAATAAGCAAGCAATGTTAAATAAGTGTGTATGTGTCATGTACATGAATCGAAACTCTGTGTAAGGCTTTTACTCACTGCATTGACTATAAAGTATAAAGTGTACATTAGGCACTGCTTTATAATTTTGAAGGAAGGTATATGTATATTAGACTTCTAAGCTGGATAGTAACTGGAAACGTGCCTTTGAACTATAGACTACAAATAACTTGCATTTGCATGATACAGTTTGTTTTACAGGTGCTTTCTATATGCATGCTTACAATTTTGCAGAAACACTGCCTATAAAGCTTATTATCCTTTATGACATATATGGTATGGTATACCAGTAGTTGCCACATATCACAGACTTAGTACATACTGTACACATACTGAATAGCTATGACTATGCATGCTATACTAATGCCACCAGCAAGTATGTTCCCATTTCAAAGAGTAATGATGTACAGTATAACTCTGTAATATTTTGCATTGCATCAGCAATTTGCTTTGGTGTAACAATTTCTGTGAAATCCATCAATATTCCCTGATATTCGGATCTAGCAGGTATGGATATGACAGTTTTTACAGCTCTTATTTTCGATATGCTAAGTAGTATCCATAGATACACATGGTACAGCAGACATGTGTAACTATATGATTATATGGTCATATCACTGGTCAGTTGTTGGGAAGTTGGTTTGTTAGTCACATGCAAAGAAGTATATCTGCAATAACCCTTGATCAATTATAATCATGGTAATTTGCAAATCATTTGGAAATACAGCTTGCATCTATTTGCTTATATATACATAGCTTGGGCATAGTGGAAATTTGTTTCAAAGAAAATTTTTACTGTTGCAGTACATGTGCTAATGTCACAATATAGTAGAAGTAGAAATGTGATAGACCTACAGCTGTGTGTGTCTGTGGGCATATATAAGCAGGACAGAAGAACACCCACCATGTGTTTTTTACCTATGCTGATGTATATGTATTTACAGATTCACTTCAGAAGCTCGAAATACTGAAATCTCGAACTTCAGTATCTCGAGCCCAAGAAGTGGAATCCACAAAACAACAAAAACTAAAAACTGCGAAATTCAAAACCTCGAATACCGGATGTTTTGAATTTTGCGGTTTTACTACATACACACACACACACACACACACACACACACACACACACACACACACACACACACACACACACACTCACACTCACACACACACACACACACAATCACACACACACACACACACACACACACACACACACACACACACACACACACACACACACACACACACACACACACACACACACACACACTATCCACCACACAAACACACACAATCACTCTACTACATGAAAGCAGGGGGGAAAGCCCCCCTACTTAAATATTCTCACTCCGAGGTCACACTACATACAAACACACACAAAACACCACCACACAAGCTACTTTCTCTTCGCACACACACATCACAGCAACAAAACACACTGACACACACCACAGCCCCTACCCAAACCCCTTAACACACACACACACACACACACTTACCTGAATACATAACCATAGCGGAACTTTAGAAGCGCGAAATTCAAAACCTCCTGTGTTCAAGGTTTTGAATTTTGTGCTTCTAAGCTTTGGCTATTATGTGGATTCAGCTTCTTGGGCTCAAAATACTGAAATTTGAGATTTCAGTATTTCGAGCTTCTGAACGAAACCCGTATGTACATATGTCAGGTGTGTTTCACTCATGTTTGCAGATATAATTGTTTATTGGCATTTGTTTAGTAGGATAGTCTGACTGAGCAGTGCCCTTTCTCAGCAGAGACGCAGGGAGAAAAGCTCCATTATAAAGACATCATGGTCATAATCTGCATTGTTTCATCAGTTATAGTTAGTTTCATTCATGGACAAGAGTTCTATTATTCAGACATCCTTGATATCAGTTGCATCATTCACAAACAGTTTTGATTAAAATAACAGTTATATGGGTTGTATATGAATATTTTTAAGGTAATGATTAGAGCAGCCCAAAGAAAGGAAGGTGGGAGTAGGCACAAGAATGATAAAGGAGATGAGTTGATAGAGGAAAGTATACATGTGATGATAGTACATTATGTTTTGTGCAGCAGAGTTGTGGCACAAATTCATATTTGTACCAATTTAATCAGGAGTAGTGACATATAACTATTTATATGTATGAAACAACTCTATGAGAAACAGCAGCAAGAAATCCACAACTGGCCACAGTAAAGATGAAAAAATCCAATTTAATGAAATAGCACCTTGGACACTCTAGAGCCTCGGCTCACAGCCTTCTAGGAGTAATACATACTACAAAATTTACACAGCTTATATAATCCTTTCAATGAATAAAACAAGTCAATTATTCAATTACACAATAATTGCTTTCAATTAATCTCCAAATTTAAACTCACAGGTGCCATTGTATTAAATTTTAAAATATAAAGAGATTCTTTATAAAGAAGTTTATCCTTAATATTATACATTTCCCCAACTTGTATAAAAACCTGTTCTAAAACACAACCCTGCAATAAAGAATAATCACTGTTTTTTTTCCCTGCTTGTAGTATCACATCATACTAGTAAACATCTGTTGGTCCCTATTAAAGCTGTCATTTTATGCAGTCTATATAATAAACATGTAGCATATAGTCTATTTGGGGCAGTGTAGACGGAACTCTTGATCATGACATATATCCAAATCTTTGCATAATAATGCCGAATTTACACCCATTATCATGTATGGCTAAGTGTCTATTTAATCATGTATATGGTAATATATCAACACACCTACCATGCTGCAAACCTATTTCAGTTGTGCAGTAACAGCTGCACGAAGGCCAGTGATCAGTTACACATACATAAATGTGCACTATTTAGTATCTCATTTATGCACAGATAGGCACAGTGACACCAGAAAATAGCACTTTCACTTCACAGAAAGAGGTTCTCCTGTTTAGTTCTTGGCTGGGGTGCCTTCCTTGCAGAGTCTGCATTTCCTAACAATGTCTACGTGGGTTTCCTCCAGGTACTCCACTTTCCTCCCACATTCCAAAGACATACAGTAGGTGGACTGAGCAATCTAAACTGGCCATAGGTGTGATTATGCATGTGATTGTATTGTATGGAAGAACAGCTTCAGCAGGGCTAGCCAACCATCTATGTGGACCTTGGCTATAGATTGTCTCAGTGGAAGAGACACCCTGACCTCATGTGCAAAAATGGTAGAGGCGGTTGGGGGTGGATGGATGGATGGATGGATGGATGCATGGATGGATGAATGGGTGTAAACGTCTTGGTTCAATACTTGAGTCACTTTGCACATATGGACATTGCACAGTTAAATACACAAATATACATAAGCAACTTCCATACATCAAAAATGGCAGCTATAATGTTAACCATATTACTTAATTGCTACTTATAGTCAATGTGCATGAACATTTCCCTAACTTGCAGTGTCAGGGGTTGTATTTTTCCATATGTGTCATTCAGTGTTTTTACTGCGCAGTATCACAATGGATCCATACTTGCTGCAAGGCAGGCAGTGCAGTCTCAGTAATATGCATTAGACATGTACCTGTGCATAGGTGAAGACCTGTAGAAATATTCACTGACAGTGATGGGAAAAGTGTTGTAAAACTTTAGTGAGGAAGATATACATACACAGTACACTGGCTGTAATGAAGTGCATGTTAGTTTAAACCAAAAACATAAACATTTAACTTAAATACATTACTGTCTGCATAAAAGAAAAACAAGAAACAAAACAAAAAGCAGGACGGTGACATAAATTAAACATACTGTATACTAATAAAGTAATTAAAAACTCCAATATAACAGTGAAAGACATCAATGAATGGAACAAAAAAATGGACTCCTGTTGAAAAGAAAAGAACAAACCCCACAAACAGGGAATGAAGCAGTATAGGAAGAGACAGAAAGTGAGTAAATTGAAGCAAAAATTGCCCCCATAGGAGCAGAAAACAGACACTCTAACCTAGGAGTCAAATTACATACACACGCACACACACACACACACACACACACACACACACATACAGACGCGCATGCACACACACGCACACACGCACACACACACGCACACACGCACGCACACACACACACACACACACACACACACGCACAGACGACATGCGCGCACACACGCACGCACACACGTGCGCACGCACTCACTCACACACACACACACACACACACACACACACACACACATACACACGTGCGCACATGCACACTAGAAGTCTCTGCTAGACATTGTTTGAAAAAATAGGTAAATTTCTATGTATAGTGCACAAAAGTGTAATACTGCATGAATACAAATATATTTTAAAGTAGAAATAAAATGCACAGAAAAAATATTATAAAAATCCATTTAAAAGGCAATGTAGTATCAGGTAAACAAACTTAGGAAAAAATGTTAAGGTGGAGGGAGAATTGCTGCTTACATATGTGCTTTTTTCAGTTCTTGGGAGTTACCATCAAAATTACTCTTGTGAATATTTGTAAGATGCAGCAAGCAGCAGTTAAACCCACTTAAAAATGATGGTAGAAGAACAGTGCTGCTTTCATATATGGATAGATAGATAAACAGATAGACAGACAGACAAATCGACAGATAAACAGAGATGTATATAGATATTATGTGTGTGTTTATAGGTTCATAGGTTCACAGGTAAGTACTAGGCTAGCTGCTCTTGTGGGCTATTTTAAGCCTAGCCAATTTCCCTTTTTGTGCTCAAAATAACCTATCCCTTTTGGTTATAGTTCAGCCTTACCCATCCCATGGCAAGTAATTATATATTACTCCTAATAAAAATAACTGACATCATACCATAGATAATTTGAAGGGACCCATGTTATGGGATAACATATTTAGGAGCTGCCACTTTTCTTTAGTAGTACAGGGAGCTGTTCTGGAGTACATTTTCTGTTTCCCATCAATACATGTAAGTTGTACTTAAAATGGATAGGGATGAACTTTTATTTTATGTGGATGGGGAGCCTGTTTCACAGCAGCAGTCTCCTCTTCAAAATATACTTGTCCCTTCAAACCATTTTGTTGATGCTGCAGAAGAGAGTTAGATCCCTAGACTGAGAATTTCTGATTCCATTTGGGTCAGAAGATGCCTTGTATGACAGACACAGGTCACCTCTTAGCAGTCTGTGGAATACTGAGTATAATGAGATGGCATTGAGTACATCCATGTGGGACATGTTGTTTAGGCCTTGTGTCCTTTTAGTGAGGTATCGCTGTGGGCAATCCAGATGTTGCATGCGTCTAGAGAGATACATGCCAAAGGGGGCATTATATTCAATGACTGGCCTAATGAAAGCTGAGTAAAGGGGGTCAATGACATTATTATATCTAGATGGAATCCCTTTATTTATAAGCTGTGTGTTACAGAAGGACTTTCTTACAAAAATAGACGCACGTTGGTCAAAAGTGAGGTCACTGCCCATATATGTTCCCAAACCCTGGATGACTGGATCAAGTCATAGGGGTATATTGTCATTGTAATTGTTCCTTGGGGTAGATGACTTCCCAAAGGATACAATAATGCATTTTTTGGCATTTAGTTTCACACCATGATTTCTGACACCAGTTATTTATGAGACAAACTTTCCTGCAGGATGGCTAACTCATTTGGAAATGCAATGACTGTTCCTAGCTTACAGTCATCTTAAACCATAGTCAGCCAGAGTCCTTTGTCATTGGCTTTTACTTCAAAATGCCAAACAGGAGAGTTCCCATCACAGAAACCTGGAGGGACTCCACTGGTAACTGGTTTCTTTGTGGAGGTGACTTCCAAGTTTTGATTATCTGCATCCTATCTGTGAGACAGATGGCAATCAAGCGGGTGACACAGAGATTTATTCCCAGTTTATTTAGCTTTTTTACTATACCTGAATGAGGATCTGCATCAAAAGCTTTTGCTAGGTCAATGTATGTGGCCTGTACCGTTTTGCCTTTCATCCATCTTTTAGTTTATCTTTAAGTTCTTTTAATTGCCACCAGTATCATTGCTGTTGTAAACATTTCTGAGGTTATGCTACCTAGAAAACTGTACACATGTGTGTCCAGCATTTTGTTACTGATACATAAGTGTCCTCATCTGAATTCATTCACCTGTCAGAATACAGCTGAAATCTTATGTGGAATAAGTAATACTACACAAAAATTTGGCAGAAGAGTCCTTTAATGCTAATATAATTTATTATGCCTTGCATGTATATAGATGTGTGTGTGCTATGCGTGTGTGTGTTCATGTGTCTCTGTATATGTATGCACGCGCACGCACACACACACACACACACACACACACACACATAATATATATATATATATATATATATATATATATATATATATATATATATATATATATATATATATATATATATATATATATATATATATATCTATGAGAGAGAAAGGGGGTGGAAAGAGAGAGACAGAGAGATGTGGATCTAGGATGTAAAATCAAGTCCTCAAATATTCAAATCTCAAAATCTCAAAATATTAATCCTAAAAGGCTGAAATTAAAAATGTTGGAAAACAAAACAAAAACTAAAACATCTTTTATGCAGGGGTGGCAAACCAACTGCACCCCTCCTACAAGGGGAACTGTGCTCCTATACCCTTGGCAACTTATATATACCAAACCCAATATCACACTACAGTGAGAAAAGGGCAAACACCCACTCCCCACTGTACCTCAATCTCCCACAAACGTGTGTGTGTGTGTGTGTGTGTGTGTGTGTGTGTGTGTGTGTGTGTGTGTGTGTGTGTGTGTGTGTGTGTGTGTGCATGGTACTACTTTACATCATCAAAGAACCATAATGTCAACTCACTTAACAGCAAGATGAAAACATCGTAAGCTCAAAACAGTGAACACCCAGAACGGTAAATTTTGCCTCTGAGAAACTGACCACTTCATCACCACTGACAATAACAAAAGCACTAAACAAATTAAACCCACTCCCCTACTTAAATATTCCAATTCTGAGATTGCACTACAGTAGAGGAAAGGGCAAAGGTCATCAGTGGTAAGTTTCTTTGTGGCAAAATTCGCCGTTCTGGGTGTTGAGTTTATGAGCCAGTGAAACATACGATTATTATACTACCTTTGTATCCAAGCCCATTGAGTGGCATGTTGGATGGTTTGACTGACGTTGGCTCTGTGGATGCATTGCACTTTGGTGACTCGGAGGTGGTCGACGGTGTTGGTGCCGAGGAATCAGGGTGTAGTTTTGGTGATGCATTTGGCTCGCTGTATGTGTGACCACCTGATAATGTTGGTGGAGTGGCACCTAGTGTCAAGCCATTTGTGTTTGGGGGTCAACAAATGTAGATGTATATGATAGCAGTGATGGAGATGCCGTTCTCTTGAATGTGAATACTAACACTGAGGTAACTGAACAGGAAGTATTTAAAGTACAGCCTCTAATTTTAATTTTAGTAGTCCAGGGCAAGTGGCCCACTATCCATTGGCCAAACCTTACAGCTAGATTCTGGGGGTCATTCAGAAGTGTTTGACTTGCAAACTGTTTGTAACTTCTAGGTCTGAATTTGCATTACCTGACATGTTGTGCAATACGAACTTTCAAAATGGAATTATGGAGACTGATCCATATACAAAGTTTGAACCTGACACTGACACTCATAGTCAAACAGCCCCCCCCCCCCACTTACAATTATTACTAACAGTAGAGGGGATTTTAATATACACAATTTTGAGTTTGAAGTTAAATCTAATGTAGTGGAACTATTAGCTAAGGGTTTATAATTTGTACCAACTAAACCAGCTAATGTGGTACAAACTATTTTGGACTTTAAGCAGTAGATTAGAAAACTCACCTTGCAGGTTTTCTTTAAAGCTGAACAGTAAACCATATCTGAGTTCTATATCCCTAGTACCTACAGTCCACCAAGTCATCCACTCATAGCAACATTTGAAAAAAATATGCAAAATTTATTTTAGAAATTTAGTAATGGAGAAATCTAACTTTAAAAGGAATGTAGGGAGAGATGACTGGGTGGCCTTTAATGATTTTCGACAACTACCGATCAGAACCCTAAAACCTGATAAAGGGGGAGGTCTGGTCATTATGGGTAATGATTTCTACATCCAAAAGATGACTAACATTTTGGACACTGACACTTATACTCCAGTCAGTTTGAATGAATTAAACTTAGCCTATAAGAAAATTAAGGAGCATCTGAATGATTTGTTTATTGAACAACTAATAGACATGCTCTTGTTAAACTACTTAACAATGTTAGCCCCAAGGACACCAATTTTGTTTGCTGTGCCTAAAATACATAAATCCTTAGCTGATCCACCAATGAGGCCACTATTTGATGCCTGTCAAAGTATAACATACCGTATAGCTAAAGTAGTGGACAATGTATTGAAGAAACATCTCAAGAATGAGGGCCAAATTTTCAAAGATTCCTGGTTCTTTCTATCCAAATTAAATGAACTCCCTTACCAGGAAGATTTCAATTTCCTAATCATCGACATTAGAGACCTTTATATGTCTATCCCACAAGAGGAAGGAATTGAATATGTAGTTCGCTTTCTTGGTGAGAAAGTGGTCCCCTTAGCCGAGATTAAATTGGTCAGTATTTTGCTTGACATTGTTTTAACAAACAATTACTTTCTGTTTGATAAACAACTTTATTTACAGAAAATTGGGGTGGCAATGGGGTCCCAATGTGGGTTCAGCTTTGCCAATACAGTCATGGCCCAATGGGAAAAGGAGCACATTCTTATGAAAGAACATTTAATGGATAGGATATTCTTCTATATGCACTATTTGGATGACATGTTTGTCATCCATAAAGGCAGTATGGATGAAGCTATAAAATGTACTGAATATTTGAATCAGACCGCTGAGTTCTTGAAATTTACCTATACTTTTCATGAAGAGGAAATAACCTATTCGGACACTGAACTCTTCAAGGACCAAACCTATAAAAGACTGGCTGCTAGAGTCCATAGGAAGAATACCTTTTCAAACACATATCTACACTTTAGTAGCTCACACCCCTTCCACCACAAAAAATCAGTAATCTAGGGCCAGTTAGCTCGGGCCGCTAGAATAGTTACTGTTGAGAGTGAATTCTTGAAGAAATATGAAAAAATAGGCAACATGTTTCTTTCTAGGGGGTAGCCTAGAAACCTTATTGTGGAAATTACCACTGAGAAAACACATAAGAGGTCTAATGGTGTTTACACCCCACTACTATGGGGGGGGGTCTTTTCCCATAACATGGTCAACCCTGACATCAGCCTAGTAAAAATAGGTCCCCTGTTTCCTTTATATTAATATTCAGCCCAGAAAGTGGGCAGATTTTAACTACAATAAAGAAAAAATTGGAATCTATTGAGTAACAACGCTGAACTGCATACACTAATAGGGTTAATTCCCTCTTTTACATTCAAGAAATGTAAGAACTTGAAGAACCTTTTGGAAACAAGTAACACTCGATCTGTAAGGAACCCAGGCATGATTAAATGCGAATCTTGTAACTATTGTAGATATATGGACATAGGGTACACATTCTACATTAGAGATCAACGCTATGTCACTACCTCCGAAATATTTAATTGTAATTCTACCTACGTCATCTACTTAGCTAAATGCCAACTATGCCCTGCTTTGTACATCAGGAAAACCAATCAAAAATTACGAGAGCGGGTATATGAGCATCTATATTATATCAAAAAGGAGAAAACTGCAAATGCCCTAGCCAGTCAAATTAAAGGAACCCTACTCATAGTTTTAGTTTCAGAGTTATTGGCCATATCCCAAAAGACTTAAGGGGTGGACCAAGCTCTTTACTTTTAGAGAAAATGGAATTAATGTGGCAGATCTGGTTGGATGCTTGCCACTATCCTGGTATTAATGACTCCTGCTCTATACAGTGTCACTATCCTGGTATTAATGACTCCTGCTCTATACAGTGTCTCTTGAGACTTAAGAACCTGAATAGATAGTTTTGTGAAACTTAGTTAATTACGTAAACCTACAACAGAAAGTATTAAACAAGGAATGCAGGTAGTTTAATAAATTTTAAGTGTTTTTTGGGGGGTCTTTAGTAGACCTTCGTAACTAGGAACCTTGTTAATTACTTAAAGCCCTTTTAGGATTAACAATTATTGCATTTTAGTTTTGTAAATAACATGTAGAAATATAAATGTTTTGATATGAATGTTATAAATGTTTTGATATGAATGTTTTGATATGAAGCTTTATTGTATTATGTATGGTATCTTTATTTCATCTATTTTATTTTAGTTTATTTTATTTTTCAAACTGTATATACTATTTGCCTTGATGGCCTAGCCTAACCTATAATATAAAGTGTAAGGTCACACAGTTGTCATTAATTGGCACTTATTATGTAATTAAGCCAAGAGGAGAGAGAGGGGGAAGTGTATTTAAGAAGAACCTGAGTTGCTGTTAATTGTCTGAAGAAGTCTAGTTGCTATACTAGACGAAAAGCACTTAATTTCACTTGTCATCAGTGTTCTTTTACTTTGGTTATTTTAATAAAGAGCTGAAGAGCTGAAGAGCTGAAGAGCTGAAGAGCTTCGGAGATGTCTGTTCCTGCTTTGGTTTGTGTCCTTCTACCATTTGTGGTGCCATTTGTGTCCTTTTTTCAGAGTTTATGATGTTGTTGTCTTGCTGTTTAGCGAGTGGACATTGTGGTTCTTTGGTGTTATGAAAGGGAACAATGTGTATGGATCTACAGATGGAGTTTACTACTTTTTTTCATATGGCGCTTTGGTTGACACCATTTGGTCAACTAAACTGAAGGTAGACATCTGTCATCAAGAGTAGCAGATTAGATCATTTTTGAGATTGCTGAATTTGCCTTTTCCTTGCGAAATGTGGGATCCCTGAGTTAGTACACATAATTAACAGGTTGTGTGGTGGCTGGACCCCATCTAAAAAACAAAGTTTTCTTTTGGATTTTTCATGCACTGTGTTTGACACTTGGCACTTGGGCAGTAGCATGTTGACATGCATTATGTCAGTCATTTGGTGTTGACATTATGCGCATCAAAAATAGTGCCGTTCATCAAAAACAGTGCCATTCAACCATGTTAAATATATTATATATATATATATATATATATATATATATGACTGATGAAGCAGTTGGTTTAAACTGCGAAAGCGCTCACAATAAAATGTTTTACTATATCTGTTGGATGTCTTTCTATGATTTTTATTTTGCCTTGGGTTGGTTCACTATACATTTATTATTTATATTGCGAACACGTTCTTTGTCATACTTTTAACTTTCCCGCTGCATACAGTTTCTGGATATATATATATATATATATATATATATATATATATATATATATATATATATATATATATAGGTATACTTCTTTTGACCTAACTCCCATTTGCCTGACACCCATTTGCCTGAGACCAAATGACTGAAGTTTCATTTGCCTGACACTTCATTTGCCCGACACTTCATTTGACTGACAAGTATTATTAGCAAGAAAATGGAATATGCCCCCTTCCCCTCTGTAGTGCAACCCTGGAGTTAGAATATATAGTTAGGGGGGGTGTGGGGGGCAAAGCCCCCCACTTACTTTTCTTTTACTAAGCAATATTACATCAAAAGTTAACAATATCATATGAAATGAAGTGGGGAGCTTCGGCCCCCACACCCCCCATTGTGGGGGGCTGTGCCCCCCACACACCACATAACTATATATTCTAACTCCAGGGTCGCACAACAGTGGGGGAGGGGCATATTCCATTTTCTTGCTAATAATACTTGTCAGTCAAATGAAGTGTCGGGCAAATGAAATTTCAGTCAAATGGGGTCAGGCAAATGAGTGTCAGGCAAATGAAAGTTAGGTCAAAAGAAGTAGACCCATATATATATATCTATATCTATATATATATATATATATATATATATATATATATATATACATATAATGGTTCCCTATTGAAATGTTGCCATTCCCCAGAACAAAAAAAATCAAAAATGCAGGAAAACAGCAAATATCAGACATCACTCTTCTCCTTTAAACTTCTTGTTTCGCAGGGAGGTAAGTCCCCCTCACCCCCCTGAACTTATTTATACCAACTTCAAGATCACCCTACCTCAGAGAAAAGGGAATATTCTGAGAACTGGCCATCTCAGACTTAATGAATATAATTCCATTTTTTTCAGCCATTCAGTCTAAGTATTTATGGGACTCACTATAGTGGGTCCTGACATTGCAAACAGTTACCACATATGTATGTGTCAATAAATGTGTGTGTGTGTGTGTGTGTGTGTGTGTGTGTGTGTGTGTGTGTGTGTGTGTGTGTGTGTGTGTGTGTGTGTGTATTTATACAAATACATATCAGGTCACATAGCTGTCCAGGGAATACAAGCCCAGTACCCAACTTACATTTTGGATGCCCACTGCCAAATGACTCTTGCTGATGTATTTTATGCAGCATAGCTACCAATTTGAATTACATCAGACGGAGGCATAGTGCCTCCCATGAAGGCTGTTGTGATTACTTATTTCTATGTATGACTTGAGTAGATACAAGTGTTATCTTTCAGAATCACCTGAATTACAACCATGCACACAAGGTCAGAGTACATTTTTAGCCTGACAATAAATTGTGCTGACATATCTAGGTCATTTGTTCCTTATTTGTAAAATTTATCTGAATAATAGACCTTAGAACACAAAGGAGGGTCATGCAAACATTTATAATTGGGCAACGTTGTACATGAGCAAACAAAACAGGAAAACTATTTTAAATGACTGCTTGAAACATATGAGGTTATGATCAGACTCAAGTAATAAGTAATTTATCAACAAGTTTGATAAATAGATTCATGATATTCACCTTAGCAGCAATCCCGAGAGGAGAATTTTGTTTTGAGAGCACATTAAGAAATAATCTTTATCAGACACTTATCTTTAAAAGCTTTGCACACCTAGCACTGCCACTAAAACAGCAGTCAAAATAAAAATACATCTCTAATAAACCAACAGCTTTAAACATTTTGACTTTTTTTTTTTTTGTTGTAACACAAATAAAATTGTGAACATCTTCTAAAACTACCAGTTGTTTTCCATTAGAGTTCTGTACTGGCTGCCTTCTGTGAGCAACTTAAGCCTCGCTAATAAAAAGATTCTGGTGTATTAACCTTGACATAAAAAGCTTATGGGTTGAGGCATAAGTCAGAATCTGGTTATAACAAAGTGTCTTCTCAGATTTTGATCAAATATTTTTATTGAAGTAAGAAAATGATAATTTTAACAACAATATGAACATCATGTTTACAATTTTAGAACATAAAAGAACAATGAAAAAGACACAGTAAAACTATATACACTATTTATAAATATTGATAGAATTATAAAATAATGGCAAAAAGATTGCATAATAAACATCGGATAATTCAGAAAGAGTGAGAGTCTTTATGAAAAGTTTCAATGAGAAAAGAAACCTTTATCCAAGGATTATTAACAAAATTTCTCAGATTTATTCTCACTTCTTTTGTTCTGGTTTCTCTGGAAATCATTTCTTCAAGGAGGGTCTGAAAATCTTCCATAGTTGGAGAGGTGGTGGGCTTCCATTTTCTTGTTATACACTTTCTAGCAATCGCTAGTATTGTCCATACAAGGTATGAGTTGGCATTGCTCATTACAAAACCTTCAATTACATTGAAAAATATTATTGATTTGGTTAGAGAAAATTTATCTGTAAATAATGCTTTAAAAAAATTCAATATTATAACAAAACTGTTTCAAACAGGTACATTCAAAAACAATGTGGATCCAATCCATTTTACATGGGGAACAACATCTCCAACAAATAATGTCATCAGTTTTATTACATTTTGCAGCTGTCATAGTAGTTAAAAAAGCTCTATGCTTCCACGAAAAAAAAAACACTCTGATACTGTTCCCAGGATATTAATTTTACAGAAGATAATAATTTGGATGTCTGAAGTGAAGTATAATTGAGAGAGAAACCCTTAGTTATCTAGTTCCAATATTTATTAGTTAGCATAATTTTATACCCTATTAGTATATTATATAGTTTGGAAATGATATTGTTAAAGTTACAATTTTTGTACAATAATTCAATATATACACATTAAAGGTGGTTGGTCTTTATAGGAAGAGTTACTAATGATTCTACTTAGATCCTTTGAATAATTCACTATACTTTGTAATAGTAACCAGTTTTGTGTCCTGTAGATTAAATTCCTTAATAATGCGTTGCACAGTTACAACTTCTAAGACTCTTCTGCAATGGTTCCAGCATACAATTTATTGTTCTCCCATTCATTGAAAAGGTTAATGTGAAATTTATCTGTAAAGGTTTTTGTTTGTAATTTTGAAGGCAACAAGTAAATCAAGCCAAATTTTAATGTCTGCATTTGGAGTTTATTATCTTTCTGAAGTTATTAAAGGTGTTATTTATGATATGAGACATTGCAGGTTTTGTGACATTGTGTTGTATGGTGTGGCAAATAAAATACCAAAATTTATTAGAAGATTCACTAATAAAAAGTTTTGATAATAGTGTATTTTCAGTTAAAAATATAGTTAAGTGTAAAGACTTACAATTAGAACTATAATTTGGGGTCTACTCAGACATCTTTAAGCAGTGAGGCTCTTATGTAAGTTTCTATAGCTGGGAATTTTATGCTGCCTGTATCCCAACATCAACTGTGATTAATATAAGCTATTCTATTCTTTTTAGGGAACCAAAAATGTATTAATAAAATTCTATGTAAATCGCTGGTAAATTTATTTCCATGAGGTGTGCTTAAGGCTAATAGTGTGTAAAGAATCTTTAGCAAAAGAACCGTTTTTAGTAATTGCAACCTATCTTCAAAAGAGATATGTTATTCCGACCACTTATCTATGTGGTTATTTAATAAAGATAACATGTTTTTATAACTGATTTCTCACGTCACTTCACTAGTGTTGTTTAGGGTTATACCTAAGTAGTTGAACAAATGTACCTGTTCTTCAATAAAGTTTTGGTTACCAGTATGAGCTTTTGCTTTGTTATTCAAAATAATATGATTAGATTTCTGTTTATTGAAATGAAGTCATGAAATTTCTTGGAAACAATTTATAACTAAGTCCAGTTCTTGCAATTCAGACTCTGAGTTGGCTAGGCTGAGTAAAATGCCATCTGCAAAAAGAGTTATTTTGGAGTTATAATTGTTATTAGCATTGATACCCTTAATCTTCTGATTATTTCTTATTAAAGAGGCAAAAATTTCTATGTCAAGAGAGAATAAGATGGGAGACAGTGGACAGCCTTGCTTAGTCCCTTTAGTTATTGGTATAGACCCAGATACAAAAGGGCCTCGTTTAACATAAGCAAGATTATCTTTGCAAACAGCATTTATCATAAGAACAAATAAAGGAGGAAATGCTAATGTGTTTAATATTACAAAAAGATAGTCCCAGTTGATAGCGTTGAAATCTTTTTCTATGTCTAAGCTGACTAAAAGAGCTTCTTTACCTTCTCTTTCTGGGAAGTCGATAAGTATTAGTATACTTTTAATATTGTTGTCTGTGTGTCTTTTATGTATGAAACCTGTTTGATCATAATTTATCATTTTTATAAGTGGAACCTTCACTATACCAACAAGCATGGACATAAAGATTTTATAATTGTTATTTAATAGGGAAATCAGCCTATAAGATTTACGGAATTATAGTTCTTTATTAGTTTTGGGAATGGCGGTGATTAAGGAATACTTCCAGGACAGTGGTATCAGGTTTTCAGATTGTACTTCTGTTAAAGCTTTATGAAGAAGAGAAATAGTAGCTGTGGGAAACAGTTTATACATTTCTATTATAATACCATCTGCACCAGGGCCCCTTATTAGGTTTAAAACATTTAATGTTATCTGTTATTTAATTTATAGTTATTTTGTTTTTCCAAGTTTGCTTTAATTTCATCAGGGATTCTCTCTAATTTTATTGTAGCCAGCTCCTCATCTAGGTTATTACAGTTTAAGTTATTAGAATTATAATGATTAGTGTAATGAAACTTGAAAGCATCTGATATATCTCCTATATGAGATACTGCCTTATTGGAAGACTCGTGTATTATTTTTATGATATTATTTCATTTACAATTAATCTTGGCTCTAAATGCCAAATTATGCATGTGCTTTCAAGTTAGTACATATGAATTTAATTTCATCTTCTCTAGAGCTAAATTTATTCTATGCATCAAAATATTTGAGTACTTTCTATTCAGTTCACCTAATTCTTTTTTTATCAACTGGTGATAAATGTGATGATTTTGATTTAATAATTGCAATTTGTGTTTGCAGACTTTGCATCTCAGATTCCTATTCCTTTAATTTATTCTTGTACCAGGTGACAGTTTTAGCATAAATAAAGGCATTTAAAGCATCCCGTATCATTATTACATTATTATCAGAACTAATGTTTACTTCTTGAAAGTATTTTAATTCCACTAATAACCAAGGTTTGAAATCTTTAATTTTGGTGATATAAGCAGGGATTCTAGTTATATAAATTAATCTAGTGATATCTAGCTGTATTTCAAGTTTCAGGCAATCGTGATCAAAAATCGGGCAAGGAATTATAGAGAAAAGTGAAAGTTTTAGCATTAAATCATTAGAAACTAATATTCTATTAATCCTAGTTTGAGTTTTGAACCTGTTATCAATATGAGAACATTTCAGGGACTGATTATGTTTAGAGTTAAAAGTGCCATATAAATTAAGGGAATCAATCCATTTCTTAAACAGTTTTGCTGTGGATGTTAGCTTGAGTGGTTGATTCTTACCAGTGTCACGATTATCTTCAATAGAATTGAATTCTCCTCTAGTACAATATTATATACAAGCATATACATATCCATTGCTAAAATTAGGTCTTTATAAAAGAAATTTGAATCATAACTTCTTAAACTTTCCCACCCCGCCTCCCACCGCACTACATACTATTCCCCATCTCCGAAATCTCCCACTATGTACACAGAATATCCAACTACTATACATAGTTTTGTCCACATCTCTCCCTCACTATTTAACTGCTTCACCGGTCACCTGACAAAACTAAAATCCTTTGCTGCTATAACCAAACAGAAATATATTTCCATCCCCTTTTCAGACCTCTCTCATTATCCTGACACCTCTACTCCCTATTTAACTACTCTCAGGTCCTTCCCTAGTGTAGTGACATTCACCCCACTCCTGGACTATTGAACTCATCTACCAACAACCACTCTTCTAATACCAGAGACCTCTATATAACAGCTATTAATGCGAGAAGTATCTGCAACAAAAGAACAGAACTCCAAGCTTGGTTTACTCACTATTCCCCAGGCATTGTAGCACTTACAGAAACATGGCTAAAGCCCCAAATATCTGACACAGAAATAACCCCACCAGGTTTGTTTTAATATTCTTAGACTAGATCGACTCCACAAAAAAAAAGGAGGTGGCATTGCATTACTATACCGTGACACCTTATCTGTTACTCCATATTTCAAACCCTCTCCTAGCTTCTCAAATATAGAACTACTATTGGTTAATCTGTATTTCAATAGTAAAATAAAACTATGTTTTGCTTTACTTTACATCCCCACTGGTCAAAACATACCTACTCTTGAAGAGCTCCTATCCTGGATGTCCCAAAATATATCAAATGAAACCATCATCCTTGGTGATACTAATATTAATTGGCAAACTCTCATGTCTTACTCCCCCTCAAACAGCATTGACTTGTATAACTTCACTCAACTAATCACAGACCCAATGTGTATGATAAATAAATAAGCTGAGTCTATCTTAGACTGGATATTTGTCTCCCACCCCCAAAAATATGCCACGTCTGGAACACTCCCTAATACCTTTAGTGATCATTTGCCTGCCTTAACCCTAGGAAAACCCAACACAAATAGGTAAAGTACATTCCCTTAAAACATCCAGAAACCTTACCCAATTTAGCCAACAAACATTTATAGATATTCTAAAATCCCACAATTCGAATCCATCCAATATACTACCATTAGATGATGCAATTAACTACTTTAACAAGGTCTTTCTTGACACTCTTAACAGTCTTGCCCCCTTATGTACCAAAAGACACAAAAATAACCAAGCCCCTTGGTTAACAAAACAAACTAATCAATTACTTACTTCTAGATATAAAGCCTGGACAGAACAGTGGAAAAACAGAACTCCACAAAATGAACTCGTATTTAGGCAACTTCACAAGAGTGCCAAAAAACAGATATTCCAATCCAAAAAAAAAAATAAATAACTTCTGCACTCAACTTTTTACCAAAGGGAACAACTCCAAACTATTTTGGAAATCACTCTCCTCCCTTCTCAATCCAGAAACCCAGCACAATCCCACACCATTCCCTGACAAAGACCCACAAGAGATTGTCCAAGCATTTAATTCTCATTTTATTGACACTATTCAAAAACTTGTAAATGATTTCTCCCAAAAAGCCAACACAAATCCAAACTGTAATAAAAACAATAATTACTATTCCCATGTTCAGCCTCCCTCCAATTCCCCTACTACATATGCTTCTACTAATAGCAGGCCAACCCCTCCATCTTTGACTATACAACCTGTATCTACCACTCTAGTGCACAAACTACTAAAACCATTCCTCCAACTCTTCTGATGAACTTCCATCAGAATACCTAAGACTTGATGCCAATGGTATAGCCTACCCTGTCAGCATTCTTATAAATTGATCTATCTCTGAATCATACATCCCTAAACTCTGGAAAAACTCTATTATAACTCCCTTCCACAAGGGTGGCAACACCAACAACCTCTCCAAATACTGACCTATCTCTAGTCTTTCTCCTCTGTCAAAAATCCTAGAAAAGAGTATACACTATCAACTGCTAAAGCATCTTACCGATAACTTACTATCACCCACACAACATGTTTTTTGTCCAGCACACAGCACTAGCACAGCCCTACTATCATTTACCAATACTGTAAACAAAGCTGTTGATACTGATCTATTAACTACTATTATTTTGGTTGACATATCAAAGGTTTTTGATACAGTGTCGCACCACAAATTACTGTTACAACTTGAGTCTCTAAACTGCTCCTCACATACTATTACTTGCTTTCAAAATTATCATCACAATAGAAAACAATCAGAATACCTACCCAACAACATAGGAATTCCCCAAGGGGTCTATTCTTGGGCTTCTGCTTTTTAATACATTCGTTAACGATCAACATTCCGACAAAGTACACTTATTCAATATGCGAACGATTCATCAATAATCACATCCTCTAACAACCTCTCAGAACTTTACATCTCAACTCAAAAATAATTTACATCCATAGAATCATGGCTAAGTGATACTAAACTACTACTCAGTTCCCAAAAACTAACCTTTTACTGTTCTCTTCTAAACCCATAACTCCTGACTTTAAGATATTCTCACAAAACAATACTGAAATTGAGCGTGTTAAAACATCAAAACTACTGGGCATAACAATTGATGACAAACTCTCTTTTGAGAATTTCATACTCAGCACAATCAAAAAGACCTACTTCAAGCTAGGAAAGTTTGACAGGCATAGAGTCTTCCTGAATATGTCTACCAAAACAAAACTTTCTAACAGTCTACTTCTGCCTTCCATTCTCTATGGTAGTCCCATTTTTCACAAACCTACATACATCACTTATGACTAAATTAAACTCATGTTACGACAAAATAGCAAAATTTGCCACCAATATGCCAACTTGAAACATCACTGCCTAGCCATTAAAACTTTAAAGTGACTCGAATTCCCCCATTACCTATATTACACTCAACTCACTCGTACTCACAAACTACTATATAACCCAAATTACTGCCCTTCTATACAAGACATGGTACGTACATATACTTCAACCTGCAGTCTTAGGTCTTCTAATAAACTATCCCTAACCATAACTAAACACAACAAGACAGCTGGGCAATGCCTTTATTCCCATGCAGTAGCCAAACTCTGCAAATGCTCTGCCACCCTCAATTACTCAGCTAGACTCTACAAAAACTTTTAAATCAGCATTAAAATAACATTACCTTAACAACCCTACATGTACCTGCAATCATGTGAACATACCTGCTTAAAAGATATTCTGTTCAGCACATGCACACAAATTGATTCATAAACTTAAGAAAGGTAAATACCTTTCTATGCAGTATGGCTATAAACGTATACTACACAGAATTTTATGGAACAACCTTCTTTTTGTCTCCTATTATATACCGTTTGTCTAAATTGCCAAACTTTGCTATCTGTGTATAAATCTTTATGAATTGTTTAAGTTATATTAACTTTGTTTAATGTTTACTGTATTCATTGGAGCTTCTCTCACTGGGCCTCCACTGAAAATGGATTTTTTGATCCAGTAGACTTTCCCGGTAAACAAATGCCAATAAATAATAAATAAATACAATGTATCTCATTAGAAACATACTTAATTCATATAGATAAGAATGACCATAACATCCTTTGTGATGGTTTGTATGAGTTGTTAATTGCTTAGAACTAATTGAACAATAGTGCATGATAATATGAAATAACTGTTAAGACATATATAAAGATAACTTTATAATACATGCTTAAATCATCTCAGTTGTAGTACCTAATATTAAAGCTACACTCACAGAGCAGCAATGCAGGATAACATTCATACAAACATATACTTCCAATCATTATCAGCACTGCAACTTATAATTTTACAGTAAACTCATTTAAACTCTTAATACATACTTGCTTACAAGTATAACATTACACAGATTTACTTATTTAAATAAAAAAGAACAGCGTATAATTTAAGCACAACAGTAAAATACATTGCAATAATACTGAAGTAAAAGAGGAAACTGATAATGCAATTAGTATCAGTGTAATATGGTAATTAGGTGTCCTATACATAAGTTTTGCCCCCCTCCAACAACAAATCAGCCATTCAAATTAAAATCATAGAACTGCCTTTATATAATTGCTAATTATTAGTTAACCTTTTATTTAACTTTAATAATGCAATTTAATAATTGTCTGCTGTTCTAGGCATACACAACTAAAGATTAAGGTAACAGAAGCTAGTGTGTCACACTGAAAGCATTCCCCTCATTTTCCTTGTGTTACATTAAAAGGGAATGTCTAGGGAGATTATTTTTCATAATCATTGCCATTGCACAGTTTAAAACAAGTCTTGAGATATCTCGAGGTAAGTAAAAGTTACAATTTGAGTGAAAATTATTTGTAACCACATTCTAAGGCAATGTAAGGCTATAAATTTAAAAAAAAATTAAAAAGTCAGACATTTGCAGCCATTTCCTGTATGGTAGTAAATGGCAAATCACATAGACAACAATAGTAAACTGTATTTAAGTCATTCTTGCCCAGGAAATGCATTAATAAACTCTTTCTTAATAGTTAAACTAATAAATATTGCATTAGTAATACATTCAGTATGCTAGATAACACATATTGGTCAGAAAAGTGCATTTTGAGACACTGAAATAAATACTACATAACACATAATAGTCAGAAAAGTGCATTTTGAGACACTGAAATAAATAAATCAGTAATTACGCTGTAAGAATGGCAGGCAGTCCTGTTAAAAAATTATAAAAAAAGGCAGGATAATTAACTTATGATGAGTTAGATAACTATTATATTTTTAAACAACTATTACAGCTTGTAATAGCTTATTCACTCTCTTTAAATGTTAAAACAGTTAGTGACTGTAGGGAGAGAGTTTGCATGAAATGTGTAGCTGCATGACATCTGTGAAAAACTTTGCAAGTTAAAGACAAAAAAAAAGGTTTTACCTATCAGTAGGAGCTTTGAGAAATTTACTAGATCTTGATGAAGTGTCATTTTTTTTGTTTTCTTTTTCTTTGAGTCGGTCCGAGAGGTTTTCTAAAATTATCTCTTTGATGAAAAGAAGGAAACTTCCATGTCCTCAGGGATAGTGATTAGATTGTTGTTTTTGGTATAAGCAGATGCCTCTTCAAGACTATTAAATGTTCTTGCTCCATTAGAGAGATGCATTTTAATTCTTGCAGGATACGATATTTGTGTTTTTATATTATTTTTGTTTTAGTAGCTTTACATTTTCCTCATTTCCAGTACACTTGCAGAATAATCATTGTCAAATCTAATAAAGCTTTGGTTATATTTTAATGGAGTTTTCCTCCAGGCTATTTTTAGTATAAGGTCTTTGTCTATATAAGAGAGGAATTTTATAATAAATGACTTTGGTATCGTAGAAGAGGAAGTTGAGCTCCGAGCTGGTTTACCTAGAGCTCTATAGGCTGTTTCAATTCCATATGAAACCCCTTCTTGTAAGCTCAGTATTTCAGGAATCCAGGAGTTCAAAAAGGTAATAATGTTGTGTCTTCCAGTTTTCTCGAGGAGACCAAAAATTCTTATATTGCACCTTATTTCTCGGTTCTCAAGATCAAGTTTATTTATTAACAAAGTGTTCTGTTTAACCAGAAAGTCAGTATGTTGCTCATCTTCTTTAAGTCTCACATCCATATCAGTTAGTGTGACTTCCTTGTCAGAGATTTTATTCTGGTGCTGCTGTAAGAGTTCCTTGAACATTTCTGTTTGCTTCTGGTTGTTTTCTTGAAGATTCTCTAGGTTTTGCTGGAAGTTATCTATTTTCATAGATAATGTTTGTAGAGTTGAAGTTAACATTTGTATCTCCTTCAGTGCTGAATCCATTTCAGTGTTTTTGGTGCTGCTCATTTTGTTTCTAATATGTCTCAGGGAATGTGACAAGAATTATTTCAAAATGATTCTCCAAAGTTGTTACAAGTGAAGTACAGAGTATTATTGACAAGACTTTGTAAAGTTTAGTTGCTATTATTGACTGAATTCTTGTCTGACTAAATTAAAATTTTAGAGTTCTACTAAGCTGTCTTCAGTTGGTCATCTTGTCTCTGACCCCCCTTCTCAGATTTTGGAGTATAATCAGACCCCATGTATTTACAATGCAACTTCCCTACTGGTAGATGAAATCTGATGCCAAGGATCTTATCTCCTCCATAGGAAATCATTGTTGTTGAGATTTCTAGGTCTGTGCTGGCAGCGATGCCTGTTTGGGGTATTTTCAACTTTCTTTGAAAAGGCGCAATTGTGGAGTTGGTATAATATATAATATATAATATATGAAATATATATTATATATTACATACTATCTATAATATAGACATTTATATATGCGTATGATTATATGAAGCCTTCTGTATATTATTCTTGTGGCATATGTGTTTTCTGCAAATATGTAAATATGTTACAAAAATGAAGTCTTTCTCCTCTACTAATACACATAGGATCTTTGATATCCATGAATTTACTACATGTCAACTGAATGGGTTATTTATTTACCTACCTGTAAATGTTGGACTTTTTATGTTGGGGGGACATCTGGACTGTTTAATCAATATTTATCCATTCATTTGAGTGGTTTGAGAGATCAGAGGGAACCTAGTGCAGTATTGCAACACCAAATATTCCAAAGGGAAGCTGCTTTTCATTTTATATGTATTGATAAGGTTAATTCCAGTTCACTTAACAGAAATGACTAGCTGCAATTTTTATATTTTAAAGAAAAACTGGGTGCCACTTATGGTTTAAATTAATTAGTATAAAATTTTAGTAAATTGTATTGAAATGTTACATTTTATTTATTAAATGCAGGTTTTATGCTTGTATTACTATTTTTATGTTTTCAAATGAATGTATTATTGGTGTTATATATAGGAATTATACTGTTTCTCATACAAAAATGCTTTTCAGCATAAAATGGCATGTGATTTTCTTTTTTGCAACTTGATATCATACACCAATACACTGGCCAAACGCTTTCTGGAATTCATCAATTCCAATGCCTTGGACCAGCTCTTTCTTACCCCCACTAGAGGAAGCAACATCCTTGACCTGGTTATTACTAACATGGGCAACCATTGCTCTATACCTATTGTCAATTCCTCCCTGGTTAGATACGACCATAAACTAATCACCATGGAAATCCACATCTCACCCACACCCCCCACAAAGGTAGCCATCATGAAAAACTTCTCCAAAGCTGACTTTGGGCTCCTAAAAACAGAGGTGGCTAACTATAGAGCACCCATCTCAATGGAAAATAGATGCATGACTGCCAAATCATACACCGGTGCACTGTACGGACACATACATAAGTGCATGGAACTAGCCATACCCAACAGAACCAAGAAGCTCTCCTCCAAAAAAAGGAAGGCAATCTGGTGGTACCCTGCCATTAATAAACTCTACAACAGAAGGAAGAAACTGTTTCAGAAAAAGGTGAAGTCCCATGACTGAAAAAACTCCCTAATTAGCCTCAACAAAAAGTTGAGATCCCTCATCAAAACCAGCTATGAAGGCAGAATTGTGGCAGATGCTAAAAACAACTACAAAGCCTTCTATAGTTATATCAAGAATCTCCATATCAATACCCAGGTTTGCTCTGAGTTACTGCACAATGGTACCTCCTATACTGAGCCAACAGATATTGCCAACATACTGGCCAAAAGATGCAGTGTCAACTTTACCCCTCTCTCCCCCCTAAAGGACCAATCGCAATACCAGAGGAATGCTAGACACCCAGCATTACTGCAGCACATGTTCAAGCTACATTGTCCAAGGCCAAGAATACAGCTTCCATGGGACCCAACAAAATCCCTAGATGTGTTCTACATGAACTACACTGGCACCACATATGTGTGCCCTGTTCAATCACAGCCTCACCTCAGACTTTGTCCCTGCTGAATGGCACAGTGCAACAGTCATCCCTCTCCATAAAGGGGGAGCGACTACAGACCCTGAGAATTATTGCTCCATTAGCCTGATGAGTCTGATATGTAAGGCTATGGAGTGCATCCTCATGGACCTAATTAACAAGGATATAGGGAATCTCCAAACTCTAGATCTCACTCAATTTGGTTTTGTGAAAGGTAGATCATGCCTGCTCAACCTGGTTGACTTCTTTGAGTCAGTCACCAGAGCTGGGGATGAGGACAAGGCAGTTCATACAGCCTACCTTGATCTGGCCAAGGCCTTTGATACTATTCCCCACTCATGAATTATTGATAAACTCACCAAACTAGGCATCAACTCCTATATCACTAGGCGGGCTGCACACTGAGGAAGGCTGTGATATTGTCCGGCCAAAACCGGTCTGGTTATTTGTTGTTTTTCATGTTTAATTATTAATAAAAGTTTTTTTCAGGTCACAGCATGCTGGCTCAACTTTTTTGTTTATGGGTTGCAAATTGGCTCACAGATAGAACCCACAGTGTGAAAGTAACGGACTCCAAGTCAAAGTGCCGACTGGTCACAAGTGGAGTCGTACAAGGTCGGACCTTGGTGCTCTCATGTTTGGCATCTATTTCTCAGAAGTCCAGGCCAACACGGAGAGACTCTGGCTGACCAGGTTCACAGACAACTGCAAGCTGGGAGTCATTATTAACTCCCTAAGTGATGTAGACATCGTACAGAAAGGCCTCACTGAGACCAATGACTGGTGTCGAAACAATGGCCTTAAGCTTAATGCCAAAAAATGCATAGTTATCCCCTTTGGAAAAAAATAATTTCCCACTAACTACCACATCGACAGAATCCCACTGAACACTGAAGGCATTAAAAGAGATCTAGGGACATAGGTTGACAGCAACCTCTACTTCAACCACCACATTGCCACTGTGGTCAGAAAGTCTTTCTATGTGGCACATCTCACTACCAAGGGTTTTGCATCCAGGAAGAAAGAGGTCATCATCTCTCTCTCTCTACTCTTCCCTCTTT
>NC_056745.1:304623178-304625678 GCF_019279795.1 Protopterus annectens | reverse complement strand
AAAAGCTTTGCTTATTAAGTGAAAGTAAACACAATGTCTGAGATGGAAGCTCTTTAATAACTCTAGTGGCTAGTTTATATGATTATAAAAATGCATTATGTAAAGCATGTCAGATTGTGATAACTAATTCATTTGATACATAACACATTCTGACATTAAAATAATTTGCTTCACCGTTTCACACTAGCACTGGGTGACTATTCCAACTTAGTGTTTATCTTACAAATTAGACATCCCGTGGACCATGTTTCTGGACAGAATCTCATGAATTATTGCCAGTTTCATTCATAATTATATTTTCCCATGTAAACTGCATGATCCTCCGTCAGGAAGAATGTGCCAAATTAGGCATTTTGTGGATCACTCCTCTTGGGTATAACCTAATGAGTAATTGCCAGTTCAGCCATAAATAGTAATGTTTTGCAGAGCCTGTGTTGGTAGCTCACTATGTCAGAAAATCATAGCAAATTGCTAGGCATCCAATTATCTCATTCACCCTGTATTTGGCTGCATAAAAGATACTGTCTGTCTCAGAAAAGTATGAAACAAGTAAGATGAAAACTATAACTGAATTTTGTTGGAAATAAGTTGTGTGCCATTGTATTTATACTGAAGGGCCCATGTCATAGGACATGACATTTATCATAACACACTGCAATTAAATACATTTGTTAAAGGAATCACTTTGAAAAGTAGTGGTGTGAAAAAGCCATTGTACTCCTGGGGCTTTTCTTGACAGGAAAACCTGAACAGAAGAGCTGAAGAGGAGAACATTCCTACTCACAATGATGTCACAGGACGATAACAGTAACAGAAAGCAGTACTACATGATGTATAATGCAGTTTTTGTTTTTGTTACAGTCTGGTACTTCGGTCAGTTTATGGAGTGCGCTTCTTTAAAGTCATCACATGCCCCATGAGCTCTCCTTAACTTTTATCTACAGCTCTGCTATTTCACAGTAATTATAAATATAGTTTGTACAGCAGAATGTCATGTACCACTGTTCTGCTCCCTTAAGGAAAAATGTAAATTGTACCTTCCTATATACAGAATCCAAAAGAGTAATGTCCCCAAACCTAAAACTACTGTTCAATCTCAGCCTTACTACAGGATATGTACCCAAAGAGTGGCGTACAGCAACAGTGGTCCCTCTCCACAAAGGTGGTGCCTCAACGGATCCTGGAAACTATCGCCCCATAAGTCTCACTAGCTTGGTCTGCAAAGCTATGGAAAAGATCATCATGGACCTCATAAATAAAGATATTGGGGACCTGCAGACACTGGATCCTACCCAGTTCGTCTTTGTTAAGGGCAGATCCTGCCTCTTGAACCTGGTCAATTTCTTTGAAACAGTCACCAAGGCCATTGACAAGGGGAAGGTGGTCCACACAGCCTACCTGGACCTCACAAAAGCCTTTGATACAATACCCCACTCGGGCATTATAGATAATCTCACCAGCTTAAATATAAACCCCTATGTCACTAGATGGGTTGCAAACTGGCTCAAGGACGGAACCCACATGGTTAGAATAGCTGGAGCCATGTCAGACTCCAAACCAGTTACAAGTGGCATCCCACAAGGCTCAGTCCTGGGACCTCTCTTGTTCGGTATATATTTCTCAGAGGTACAGGCCAACATGGAAGGACTGTGGGTGACCAAGTTCGCAGATGACTGCAAACTGGGCACCATAATAGACTCTCCAGCCAACAAAAGCATCCTCCAAAAGGGCCTCATAGAAACAGACAACTGGTGCCAGAGCCATGGCCTCAAGCTAAATGCCAAAAAGTGTATAGTCATCCCCTTTGGCAACAACAAGGTGCCCACAAATTGCCACATAGGTGGTAATCCATTAAGTACAGAAGAAGTAATTAGGGACCTGGGGACCCAAGTTGATAGCAATCTCTCATTTGACAACCACGTGGCCAAAGTGGTTAGAAAAACATTTTATATAGCCCACCTAATCATGAAGGGATTCACATCTAGATCAGGGGAGGTCATCGTGCCTCTTTACTCATCCCTCATCAGGCCCATAATTGAGTACAATGCCCCTTTTGGGATGTACCTTACCAGACACCTGCAGCAACTGGAAAGACCCCAAAAGTACCTCACCAAGAGGATCAAGGGGCTCAAACAGATGCCGTATGATGCCCAGTTAAAGAAACTCCAGCTCTACTCAGTGGCATACCGCCTGCTCAGAGGCGATCTGTGTCTGACGTATAAAGCCATGTCCAACCCGGAATTAATGGACATGCTGCACCTCAGAAAATCCAAATCCCATCGAGCTACGCGCTCGAGGGACTTGAACCTCAGCACTGAAATAAATAGGACATGCTAGAGGGACAGATTCATAACCCAGAGGCTCCCTTCACTCTGGAATAAAATCCCAGTCCAGGTTAGGCAGAGTCCCTCATTGACTCTCTTCAAGAGGAATCTTGATGAGTGGATGGGAGATCGTAGGTTTACCCCGGGTATCACTTCTGTGTCACTGTTAGACGGAG